>NC_057419.1:3794465-3830325 GCF_019320065.1 Cervus canadensis
GGCATGAGCCAACACATTATAAGAAAGATGTATCACTGGCCTTTAAATTTATGAAGACATGTTTAAAGACATGAGCAGGCAATTCACTAGAAGGATATGGAACTAGCCCAGAACCACGTTAAGAATATAGTAAATCTAACGAAGCTAAGAAAAATAATACTAAAATGCCCTTGAGAACTGAAACTCAGGCGGAAGTAGCATAGATTTTAATAACTGCAGACAGAGACATTAGGAAACTTGGAATAAATGTTTATTGTGTGTTTTAAAAATAAGGAGAGTCATGGAAATCCTAAAATATACCCCATTTGATCTTACAGATATGAAAACCACAGTGCCAGATTAAGCTGATTTTAAGGGTTTCCTGATGGCACAGATAGTAAAAAAAAAAAAAAAAAAAAAAAAAAAAAAAAAAAAAAAAAAAAAAAAAAAAAAACCCTGCACCATGGGTGACCAGGATTCAATCCCTGGGTTGGGAAGATCCCCTGGAGGGGGGAATGGCAGCCTGCTCCAATATCCTTGCCTGGAGAATCCCCATGGACAGAGGAGCCTGGTGGGCTACAGTCCATGGGGTCATAAAGAGTTGGACATGGCTGAGCAACAAAGAACAGCACAGCACATTGAATGTTTGGGAAAGAAAGGCATGTGGGGAGGAAAGAGGGAGAAATAGAAACAAGGGAAATGAAAGGAAGGAAAGAATATCCTCCATTGCTGGTGAGAACAGAGCAACCAGAGATGTCCCTCAGCAGGACAGCACCCCACATGTCCATCTGAGCACTCTCAGCCAGTGTGAAACAACCATCTCCAACTTGGGTCCCACTCCTTCAACCAAACTCATGTGCAGGGTTTACCACTAAGAAGCTAATAGTCATCATGGTTTCTCCTCATTCAAATCCTGATTCACCCAGAAGTGAAAAAGACACGTGTGCCCCAATGTTCATCACAGCACTGTTTACAATAGCCAAGGCATGGAAGCAACCTAGATGTCCATCAGCAGACAAATGGGTAAGAAAGCTGTGGTACATAGACACATTGGAATATTGCTCAGCCATTAAAAAGATCACATGTGAATCCATACTAATGAGGGAATGAAACTGGAGCCTATTATACGGAGAGAAATAAGTCAGAAAGAAAAACACCAATACACTATACTAAGGCATATATATTGAATTTAGGAAGATGGAGATGATAACCCTATATGGGAGACAGCAAAAGAGACACAGATTTATCGAACAGTCGTTTGGACACTGTGGGAGAAGTGGAGGGTGGGATGCTGAAAGAATAGCATTGAAACATGTATATTATCATATGTGAAAGGGATAGCCAGTCCATGTTCGATGCATAAGACAGGGTGCTCAAGGCTGGTGCACTGGGCTGACCCAGAGGGATGGGATGTGGAGGGAGGTGAGAGGGGTATCAGGATGGGGAACACATGTACTCCCATGGCTGATTCATGTCAATGTATGGACAATACAGCACCATTTTGTAAAGTAATTACCCACCACTTAAAATAAATGAAATAAAATAAATACATTCCTTTGCCAAAAAGGGCCTAATCAGTATAGACATTTTGACCTCCAAAAACGCCATGCTTTCCTTCTTTCTTCCCTCCTTCCTCACCCAGCTTTCTTTCAATTTCTTTCTCTTTATACAGCTGTTAAAGCTTGCTTTCCATTTATAGTTATGGAAAAGTCTTGGCTCTATTCCCCATGTTGTACAATGCATCCCTGAGCTCATCTTCCACCTAACTAACACTGCATGCCTCCCACTCCCCCACCTCTGTATTGCCCCGCCCTGTTCCGCTCCACGCTGGTAACCAGTGGATGTGTCTCTATATCTGTGCACCTCCATTTTTATCATATTCTCTACTTTGTGGTATGTTTAGATTCCATAAGTGATATCACACAGTATTTGTGTATCTCTCTCTGAGTTATTTTACTCAAAATTCTACCTTCGATATTGCTCCAAATGTCAATATTCCATTATTTTGATGGGCAGCTCCTCTGTATGCCTTTTTAACAAATGGCACTGACTCCCCACACAGGACACATCTCCCCAGCTAAGTGTCCATCTCTGCACTCACACAGAGAAATTCCAAGTCCTCTTCCTCTTCTCCCATGGGAAGTGCGTCTTTGAAGCTCAGTCTGGAATCAATTCTTCCCCCTACTTTCTGGCAACCTGGACCTTCTGGTCCCATCTCCAACTCCACAGAAGCCATCTCCCTCCCTCCTCACACACTTATCCCCTCCCTGCCCTCTCTGCCCCCCACTATCAGAGAACTCAGAATCAAATATAAATTCACATCAGGTTGATTGTATTTTATTTTCGTTATTAATGTATGCTGTTGCTATAATATTCAGCATCTGTAATGTTGTCCAGTACACATTGGCAAGACCCGCGAGCATTTCTGAGGTCTCTAGACATGGCCCATAGTCACTGGCTGTCCACTGGTCCAGCTGGAATGGCAGGGGTCTCCATGGTCTCTGGGACTTCTCCTGGTTCGTTTTGATTAGCTGGAATGGCAGTGGTCTCCATGGACTTTTGGAGCTCCTCTAGTTCATTCTGATTAACTGGAATGGCAGGGGTCTCCATGGTCTCTGGGACCTCCTCTGATTCATTCTGATTAGTTGGAATGGCAGGGGTCTCCATGGACTCTGGGACTTCCAGTGGTTCCTACCAATTAACTGGAATGGCAGGGGTTTCCATGGTCTCTGGGACCTCCTCTGATACATTCTGATTAGCTGGAATGGTAGGAGTCTCCATGGTTTCTGGGACCTCCGCTGATTCCTTCTGATTCAGCTCTTCATTCTCCTTGGCACTCTGGCTACAGAGCTTTGAGCATCTGATTTTCTAAACCTTTTTAGTGGTGGGAGTTTTATGAGAAGTTTCCATGGACACCTTTACCAGAATGGGATTATTCACACTCCCGGTTACCCTGGGTACCTGGAGAAAATAAGAGAGGGAGCAGAGACTGGCACTGGTTTAGGAAAAAGTGTGAAGACAGGTGGGAACGATGGCTTCAGGAAAAGGGGTGTGGGCAGAGAAGGGTTATATGCAAGGCAAAGGCAGGTGAGGGTGTCTTTTGCGGTGGGGTCCATGGGCTCGAGGAGTTTGGCTGGGTTGAGCTCACCTTGACATTTTCTCTGGACTGCAGTTTATAGGAGGACTTCATCTTCTCCTGCATAACAGGAGGTGGGTGTTCCAGAACTACTCTGGAGCCTTGTGGATTCCCAGTCACCTCAAAAATTGGGAGGATTCACAGTGATCTTCTCAGGGCCGCTAGACACCACTATATATACACAACCCAATGGACCCTCACCCTCATGCTTTATGAGGTCAGCAAGTCTCTTCCCCAGCCAATGGTGGCCCTGGGTGAGCTTTGACATCAAAAAGCCCCACCCTGACCTGTCTACCGGAGGATAGGGAACAATTCACATGATTTGCTATGAGAAATGAGGCATTTGTAATGCGTTATAGAGGCGTCAAATCTCACCTGTCACCCTCACTTCTATGTCAAATCTGATGGGTTACACAGCAGGCAGAGTGCATCTCCTCCCAACCTTGCCCCACAGCCACACTCCTTGGGCATTCATTCTGTTCTCTCTCAGATTTCACCATTATCTAGCTTTTCATATCTTGCCTAAACTCTCTCCATGCCAACTAAGTTGTGTTTAAGTGCTGTGGAAGCGAGAATCATTGCTCGTTCCTCATGCAATGTGGCCTTAATGCACCTTGAAGCCCATTGAATTCTGGGACAGATGACAGTATCCTTTCCATCCTGCCGATTTGTCTCAGTGTTCCCAGAGCTCACCTCCGTTTCCTGGTCTCCAGTCGGAAACCCTTGTGTTAAGGCTGTGAGAATGCAGTGAATACACTTGCCCTTGCTCCACACGGAGGTGTCTTATTTCAAGACTAGGACTCAGGGACACCTCACTAGGAGTATTACCCAGGCTTGTGTTTGAACAGGGTGATGGGGAAGGGGCAGAGAAATGCATGTTTCTGGTTGTGCTGTGGGATCCCATGCAGGAAATGCCCGCCTGCAGCTGCTTAGTATTCCCAGAAGGGGGTGGAGGTTGTGCAGGGCTGTGTGAGCCTTGTGTGCAAAGGTCTTCTCAACACGTGCCCTCACAAATCTCTTTTCTCATCTTGTTTTCTTGCTGGAAGCTCCCTTGGAGCTTACCTCACAGCCAAAACCAATGTGGAATTCATTTCCAAGAGCAGCTGCCATAAGCTTCTAGATTCTTGGATGAAACACTGAGTCATCCTGTCCTGTGCATCTAGTCCCATGGTCTCTCATTGAGCTGGTTGGCTCTGGAGGAAAGGGGAATGGATTGTGTGCTCCACTTCAGTCCTCGTTTTTCCAATGACTCGTAGGGTCAACCAGCCTGAGGTGCACCCCTGTGGACAGTTTGTTGGCTTAGTGGGTCTTCCTGGGTTTCCTGTGAAGTGTTCACATCCTGTTGTCCATTTGTTGCTTACTCACCCAGGGTCCATCACACTGCTGAACTTTTTAAGAGGTAGAAAAAGCACGCCATAAACAAACCCAAAAGATGACTCTTAGAATTGTTAGAAGATCTTAAAACCTGATCAAAAAAAAAAAAAAAAATGGGCAAGATGTACGAGCCAACACTTTATTAGAAAGATGTATCACAGGCCTTTAAATTTATGAAGACCTGTTAAAAGACATGAGCAGCCAATTCACAAGAAGAGTATGGAACTAGCCCCAAACCATGTTAAGAACATATTATATCAAAGGAAGGTAAGAACAATCATACTAAAATTCCCTTGAGAACTGAAACTGAGAGGACGTGACATAGATTGTAGTCATTGCAGACAGAGACATTAGGATACTTGGAATAAAGGTGTTTTGTGTGTTCTAAAAATAAGGAGAGTGATGGAAATCATAAAATAGACCCCATTTGATTTTACAGATATGAAAAACATAGTAGAGATGAAGCCCATTTTAAGGGTTTCCTGATGGGTAAGATATTAAAAAAAAAAAAAAGAAAAAAGAAAAAACCCACCGGGAACATGGGAGAACAAGATTCAATAACTGTTTTGGGGAGATCCCCTGGAGGAGGCAATGGCACCCTGCTCCAGTATGCTTACCTGGAGAATCCCCATGGACAGAGGAGCCTGGCGGGCTACAGTCCAAGGGGTCACAACGAGTTGGAAATGGCTGAAATATGAAGCACAGCACAGCACAGCACATTGAAAGTTTGTGAAAGAAATTCAGTTAGGGAGGAAAGAAGGAGAAAGGGAAACAAGGGAAATGAAAGGAAGGAAAGAAAACCCTCCAAAGCTGGTGAGAACAGAGCAGCCAGAGATGTCCCCCAGTAGGACAGCACCACACATGGCCATCTGAGCACTCTCAGCCGGTTTGAAACAACCACCTCCAACTTTGGTCTCACTCCTTCAACCAAACTCATGTGTAGTGTTTACCACTAACAGGCTAATAGTCATCATGGTTTCTTCTCATTCAAATCCTGATTCATCCAAAAGTGAAAAAGACACATGTGTCCCAAAGTTCATTCCGGCACTGTTTACAATAACCAGGGCATGGAAGCAACCTAGAAGTCCATCAGCAGACA
Organism: Cervus canadensis; assembly: GCF_019320065.1. Taxonomy (NCBI): domain Eukaryota; kingdom Metazoa; phylum Chordata; class Mammalia; order Artiodactyla; family Cervidae; genus Cervus; species Cervus canadensis. The sequence continues at coordinate 3,800,054 of NC_057419.1, forward strand.
AATGGGTAAGAAAGCTGTGGTACATAGACACAGTGGATTATTGCTCAGCCATTAAAAAGAACACATGTGAATCCATTCTAATGAGGTGGATGAAACTGGAGCCTATTATACAGAGAGAAGTAAGTCAGAAAGAAAAACACCAATACACTATACTAAGGCATATATATTGAATTTAGGAAGATGGAGATGATAACCCTATATGGAAGACAGCAAAAGAGACACAGATTTACAGAAGAGTCTTATCGACTCTGTCTGAGATGGTGAGGGTGCGTTGATCTGAGAGAAGAACATTGAAACATGTATATTATCATATGTGAAAGGGATAGCCAGTCCATGTTCAATGCATAAGACAGGGTGCCCAGGACTGTTTCACTGGGCTGAGCCAGAGTGATTGGATTGGGAGGAAGATGTGAGGGGGAATCAAGATAGGGAATTAATGTACTCCCATGGCTGATTCATGTCAATGTATGGCAAAAACCACCACAATATTGTAAAGTAAATACCCACCACTTGAAATAAATGAAATAAAATAAAATAGAACCCTTTGATAAAAAGGGCCTAATCAGGATTGACTTTTTACCACCAAAAATGCCCTCCATTTCCTTCCTTTCTTCCCTCCTTTTCCCCCACTATTTCTTTCCTTTTCTTTCTGATTATACAAAAGTTAAAGCTTGCTTTGCATTTATATTTATGACAAAGTCCTGGCTCTATTCCCCATGTTGTACAATGCATCCCTGAGCTCATCTTCCACCTAACTATCACTGCGTGCCTCCCACTCCCCAGCCTCTGTATTGCTCGGCCCTCTTCCCCTCCCCGCTGGTAACCGGTAGATGCTTCTCTATATTTGCGCACCTCCATTATTATCATATGCTCTACTTTGTGGTATGTTTACATTCTATAAGTGATACCATACAGTATTTGTCAATATTTTCCCTTCCATGTTGCTGCAAATGTCAATATTCCATTCTTTTGCTGGGGCAGCTCCTTTGTATGCCTTTTGAACAAATGGCACTGCCCCCAAAACACCCAACACAGCTCCCCAGCTAACTGTCCATTTCTGCACTCACACAGAGAAACTCCAAGTCCTCTTCCTCTTCTCCCATGGAGAGTGTGTTTTTGAAGCTCATTCTGGAACCAGTTCTTCCCCCTGCTTTCTGGCAACCTGGACCTTCTGGTCCAATCTCCAACTACACAGAAGCCATCTCCTTCCCTCCTCACACACTTATCCCTTCCCTGCCCTCTCTGACCCCCACTATCAGACAACTCAGAGACAAATATAATTTCACATCAGCTTGATTTTATTTTATTTTCATTTTAGTGTATGCAGTTGCTATAATATTCAGCATCTGTTGTTTTGGTCAGTACTCAGCGGCCAGACACCCAAGCATTTCTGAGGTGTCTAGCCATGCCCCGAATTCACTGGCTGCCACTTTTCCAGCTGGAATGGCAGGGGTCTCCATGGTCTCTGGGACATCCTCTGGTTGGTTCTGATTAGCTGGAATGGCAGGGGTATTCATGGTCTCTGGACCTCATCTGGTTCATTCTCATTAGCGGGAAATGCAGGGGACTCCATGGTCTCAGGGACCTCCTCTGGTTCGTTATGATTAGCTGGAATGGCTGGGGTCTCCATGGTCTCTGGAACCTCCTCTTGTTCCTTCTGATTACCTTGAATGGCTAGGGTCTACATGGTCCTTGGGACTTCCTTTGTTTCCTTCTGATTCAGCTGTTCATTTGCATTGGAATTCTGGCTACAAAGCTTTGAACATCTGATTTTCTTAAGGTTTTTTTGGTGGGAGTTTTCAGAGAAGTTTTCGTGAACTGCTTTGCCAGAATGGGATTATTCACTCTCACGGTTGCCGTGGCCACATGGAGAAAACAGGACAGAGAGCAAGAATGGCATTGGTTTAGGGAAGAGTGTGAAGACAGGTAGGAAAGATGGCTTCATGAGAAGCGGTGTGGGCAGAGAAGGGTTATGTGCCAGGCAAGGACAGGGGAGTGTGTCTTCTGGGGTGGGGTCGATGGGCAAGAGAAGTTTGGCTCGGTTCAGTTCACCTTGACATTTTTTTCTGGACCTCAATTGATAGGAGGTCTTCATCTTCTCCTGGGTAACAGGAGATGGGTGTTCCATAATTACTCTGGAGCCTTGTGGCTTCCCAGTGACCTCAGTCATTTGGAGGACTCACAGTGGTCTGCTCAGAGGCCCTGAGCACCCCTATATATACCTGTCCTCATGGAGCCTCAACCTCATGCTTCATGAGGTCAGCAAGTCTTTTCCCAGCTAATATTGGCCCTGGCTGAACTTTGACATCACAAAGCCCCATCCTGACATGCCTAGCAGAGGATGGGGAGCAATTCAGATGATTTGCTGGGAGAAATGAGGCATTAGTAATGCCCTCAAGAGGCCTCCAATCTCACCATCCACCCTCACCTCTATGTCAACTCTGATGGGTCACACAGCAGGCAGAGTGCATCTCCTCCAAACCTTGCCCCACAGCCACACTCCTCGGGCATTCATTCTGTTGTCTCTCAGCTTTCACCATTATCTAGCTTTTCATATCTTGCCTAAACTCCCTCCATGACAACTAGGTTGTGTTTAAGTGTCTGTGGAAGCGAGAATCACTGCTCGTTCGTCCTGCAATGTGGTCTCAATGCAACTTGAACCCATTGAATTCTTTGCCAGCCGACAGAATCCTTTACACCCCGCCTTCTTCTCTCAGTGATCACGGACCTCGCCTCCGTTTTCTGCTCTCCAGTCGGAAACCCTCGTCTTCAGGCTGTGAGAATGCAGTGAATACACTTGCTCTTGCTCCACACGGAGCTGTCTCATTGCAAGTCTAGGACTCAGGGTCACCTCACTAGGAGTACTACCAAGGCTTTTGTTTGAACAGGGTGATGGGGAAGGGACAGGGAAATGCATGTTTCAGGTTGTGCTGGGGGATCCCATGCAGGAAATGCCCACCTGTGGCTGATTAGTATTCCCAGCAAGGGGTCGAGCTTGCCCAGAGCTGTGTGAGCTTTGTGAATGGTCTTCTCAACACGTGCTCTCACAAATCTCTTTTCTCATCTTGCTTTCTTGCTGGAAGCTCCCTTGGAGCTTACCTCACAGCCAAACCAAGGTGGAATTCATTTCCGTGAGCAGATGCCACAAGCTTCCAGCATCTTGGATGAAACACTTGCGTCATCCTGTCCTGTGCATCTAATTGCCATGGTCTCTCATTGAGCTGGTTGGCTCTGGACGAAAGGGGAATTGATTGTGTGCTCCACCACTGCCCTCGTTTTTCCAATTGACTCGTACGGTCCACCAGCCTGAGGTGCACCCCTGGGGACAGTTTGTTGGCTTAGTGGGTCTTCCTGGGTTTCCTGTGAAGTGTTTACATCCTGTTGTCCATTTGTTGCTTACTCACCTAGAGTCCATCACACTGCTGAAGATTTTAAGAGGTAGAAAAAGCATGCCGTAAACAAAACCAAAAGATGACTCTCAGAATTTTTAGAAGATCTTAAAACGTGATAGAAAAATTGGGAAGAGGCACGAGCCAATATTTTATAAGAAAGATGTATCAATGGCCTTTAAATTTATGAAACATGTTTAAAGACATGAGCAGCCAATTCACAGGAAGAGCATGGAACTAGCCCCGAACTACGTTATGAACATATTAAATCTAACGAAGGTAAGACAAATCATAGTAAAATTCCCTTGAGGATTGAAACACAGGCAGAAGTGGCATAGATATTAGTAAGTGCAGACAGAGACTTTAGGATAGTTGGAATAAATGTGTTTTGTATGTTCTAAAATTAAGGAGAGTCATGGAAATGCTAAAATAGACTCCATTTGATCTTACAGATATGAAAAACATAGTGTCAGATGAAGCCCATTTTAAGGGGTTCCTGATGGATCAGATAGTTAAAAAAAAAAAAAAAAACACCTGCAACATGGCAAACAAGGATTCATCCCTGGTTGGAAGATCCCTGAGATAGGGGAATGCAGCCTGCTCCAGTATGCTTGCCTGGAGAACCCCATGGACAGAGTAGCCTGTTGGGCTACAGTCAATGGGGTCACAAAAAGTTGGACCCGGCTGAGGAATGAAGCACAGCACAGCACAACACATTGAATGTTTGTGAAAGAAAGGCAGGTAGGGAGGAAAGAGGGAGAAAAGGAAACAAGGGAAATGAAAGGAAGGAAAGAAAATACGCTGTTGCTCGTGAGAACAGAGCAACCAGAGATGTCCCCCAGGAGGACAACACCACACATGTCCATCTGAGCACTCTCAGCTGGTTTGAAACAACCATCTCCTACTTTGGTCCCACTTCTTCATCCAAAATCATGTGCAGGGTTTACCACTAACAGGCTAATAGTCATCATGGTTTCTCCTCATTCAAATCCTGATTCACCCAGAAGTGAAAAAGACACCTGTGCCCCAATGTCCATCACAGCACTGTTTACAATACCCAGTGCCTGGAGGCAACCTAGATGTCCATCAGCAGACAAACGGGTAAGAAAGCTGTGCTACATACACACAATGGAATATTGCTCAACCATTAAAAAGACCCATGTGAATCCATTCTAAAGGTGGATGAAACTGGGGCCAATTATACAGAGCGAAGTAAGTCAGAAAGAAAAACACCAATACACTATACTAGGGCATATATATTGAATTTAGGAAGATGGAGATGATAACCCTATATGGGAGACAGAAAAAGAGACACAGATTTACAGAAGAGTCTTTTGGACTCTGTGGGAGACGGTGAGGGTGGGATGATCTGTAAGAATAGCATTGAAACATGTATATTATCATATGTGAAAGGGATAGCCAGTCCATGTTCCACGCTTAAGACTGGGTGCCCAGGACTGGTTCACTGGGCTGACCCAGAGGGATTGGATTGGGAGGAAGATGTGAGGGGGAATCAGGATGGGGAATACATGTACTCCCATGGCTGATTCATGTGAATGTATGGCAGAAACCCCCACAATATTGTAAAGCAAATACCCACCAATTGAAATAAATAAAATAAAATAAAATAGAATCCTTTGATAAAAAGGGCCTAATGAGTATTGATTTATTGACCTCCAAATACGCCCTTCTTTTCCTTCCTTGCTTCCCTCTTTCCACCCCCCCTCTTTCTTTCCTTTTCTTTCTGATTATACAACTGTTTAATCTTGCTTTCCATTTATAGTTATGACAAACTCCTGGCTCTATTCCCCACGTTCTACAATGCATCCTTGAGCTCAATTTCCAACTGACTATCACTGCGTGCCTCACACTCCCCCACCTCTGTATTGCCCCGCCCTCTTCCCCTCCCCTCTGGTAACCTGTACATGCTTCTATATATTTTTGCACCTCCATTATTATCATATTGTCTACTTTCCGGTATGTTTCCATTCTATAAGTGATAGCATACAGTATTTGTCAATCTCTGTCTGAGTCATTTTACTCAATATTCTACCTTCCATGTTGCTGCAAATGTCAATATTCCATTATTTTGATGGGGCAGCTTCTTTGTATGCCTTTTGAACAAAATGATCTGCGCCCCCCCCCCCCCAACACGAGACAGCTCCCCAGCTAAGTGTCCATCCCTGCATTCTCACAGGCAAATTCCAAGTCCTCTTCCTCTTCTCCCATGGGAAGTGTGTCTTTGTAGCTCAGTCTGGAACAAGTACTTCCCCCTAATTTCTGGCAACCTGGACCTTCTGGTCCCATCTCGATCTCCACATAAGCCATCTCCCACCCTCCTCACACACTTATCCCTTCCCTGCCCTCTCTGCCCCAAACTATCGGAGAACTAGAGACAAATATAATTTCACATCAGCTTGACTTTATTTTATTTTTGTTATTAGTGTATGCTGTTGCTATAATATTCAGTATCTGTGAGTTTGGCCAGTACTCAGCGGCCAGACCCCAAGCATTTCTGAGGTGTCTAGCCTTGCCCCAAAGTCACTGGCTCTCCACTGGTCCAGCTGGAATTGCAGGGGTCTCCATGGTCTCTGGGCACTCCTCTGGTTCCTTCTAATTATCTGGAATGGCAGGGGTCTCCCTGGTCTCTGGGACCTCCTCTGGTTCCTTCAGATTAGCTGGAATGGCAGGGGTCTCCATGATCTCTGGTACTTCCTTTGGTTCCTTCTGATTCAGCTGTTCATTCGCATTGGAACTCTGGCTACAGAGTTTGAGCATCTGATTTTCTTAATGGTTTTTGTGGTGGGAGTTTTCAGAGAAGATTTCTTGGGCAGCTTTGCTGGAATGGGATTATTCACCCTCACTGTTACCCAGGCCACATGGAGAAAAGAAGACAGGGAGCAAGAATGGCACTGGTTTAGGGAAGAGTGTGAAGATAGGTTGGAACAATGACTTCAGGAGAAGGGGTGTGGGAAGAGAAGGGTTATGTGCGGAGTAAGGAAAGGGGATGGTGTCTTCTGTGGTTGTTTCGATGGGCAAGAGGAGTTTGGCTGAGTTCAGTTCACCTTGACAGTTTTTTCTGGACCTCAATTGAGAGGAGGTCTTCATTTTCTCCTGGGAAACAGGAGGTGGGTGTTCCATAACTACTCTGGAGCCTTGTGGCTTCCAAGTGACCTCAGTCATTTGGACAACTCACAGTGGAATGCTCAGAGCCCCTGAGCACCCCTATATATACCCGTCCTCATGGAGCCTCACCCTCATGCGTTATGAGTGCAGCAATTCTCTTCCCCAGCCAATGGTGGTGCTGGGTGAGCTTTGACATCACAAAGCCCCATCCTGACATCTCTAGCGGAGGATGGGGAGCAATTCAGATGATTTATGGGAGAAATGAGGCATTAGTAATGCCCTCAAGAGTCCTCCAAACTCACCTGCCACCCTCACCTCTCTGTCAACTCTCATGGGTCACACACACCCCGCCTTCTTGTCTCAATGATCCCGGAGCTCACCTCCATTTTCTGCTCTCCAGTCAGAAACCCTTGTATTCAGGCTGTGAGAATGCAGTGAATACACTGGCCCTTGCTCCAAATGGAGCTGTCTCTTTTCAAGTCTAGGACTCAGGGTCACCTCACTAGCAGTACTACCCAGGCTTTTGTTTGAATAGAGTGATTGCGAAGTGGCAGACAAATGCATGTTTCAAGTTTTGCTTGGGGATCCCATGCAGGAAATGCCCACCAGTGGCTGATTAGTATTCCCAGCAAGGGGTGTGGCTTGCCTAGAGCTGTGTGAGCCTTGTGTGCAAAGGTCTTCTCAACACGTGCCCTCACAAATCTCTTTGCTCATCTTGTTTACTTGCTGGAAGCTCCCCTGGAGCTTACCTCACAGCCAACACCAAGGTGGAATTCATTTCCATGAGCAGCTGCCACAGGCTTCTAGATTCTTGGACGAAACACTGAGTCATCCTGTCCTGTGCATCTAGTTCCCATGGTCTCTCATTGAGCTGGTTGTCTCTGGAGGAAAGGGGAATGGATTGTGTGCTCCACCTCAGTCCTCATTTTTCCAATTGACTCATAGGGTCAACCAGCCTGAGGTGCACTGCTTGGGACAGTTTGTTGGCTTAGTGGGTCTTCCTGGGTTTCCTGTGAAGTGTTTACATCCTGTTATCCATTTCTTGCTTACTCACCCTGGGTCCATCACACTGCTGAACATTTTAAGTGGTAGAAAAATCATGCCGTAAACAAACCCAAAAGATGCCTCTTAGAATTTTTAGAAGATCGTAGAACTTGATAGAAAAATTGGGAAGAGGCACGAGCCAATATTTTATAAGAAAGATGTATCACTGGCCTTTAAATTTATGAAGACATGTTTAAAGACATAAGCAGCCAATTCACAAGAAGACTATGGACCTAGCCCTGAACCACGTTAAGAACATATTAAATCTAAGGAAGGTAAGAAAAATCATACTAAAATTCCCTTGAGAACTGAAACTCAAGCCGAAGTGGCATAGATTTTAGTCATTGCAGACACAGACATTAGTATACTTGGAATAAATGTGTTTTCTGTGTTTTAAAAATAAGGAGAGTCATGGAAATACTAAAATAGACTCCATTTGATCTTACAGATATGAAAAACATAGTGTCAGATGAAGCCCATTTTAAGGGTTTTGTGATGGATCAGATAGTAAAAAAAAAAAAAAAAACCACCTGCAACATGGCAGACTAGGTTTCAATCCATGGGTTGGAAAGATCCCCTGGAGGGGGGAATGGCAGCCTGCTCCAGTATGCTTGCCTGGAGAATCCCCATGGGCAGAGGAGCCTGGCAGGCTACAGTCCTTGGGGTCACAAAGAGTTTGACATGCTTGAACAACGGAGCACAGCACAGCCAAGCACATTGAATGTTTGTGAAAGAAATTCAGGTCGGAATTAGGGTGATGGTGGCCTCATAGAATGAGTTTGGAAGTTTACCTTCTTCTGCAATTTTCTGGAAGAGTTTGAGTAAGGTAGGTGTTAGCTCTTCTCTAAATTTTTGGTAGAATTCAGCTGTGAAGCCATCTGGTCCTGGGCTTTTGTTTGCTGGAAGATTTTTGATTACACTTTCGATTTCCTTGCCTGTGATGGGTCTGTTAAGATCTTCTATTTCTTCCTGGTTCAGTTTTGGAAAGTTATACTTTTCTAAGAATTTGTCCATTTCATCCAAGTTGTCCATTTTATTGGCATAGAGCTGCTGGTAGTAGTCTCTTATGATCCTTTGTATTTCAGTGTTGTCTGCTGTGATCTCTCCATTTTCATTTCTAATTTTGTTAATTTGGTTCTTCTCTCTTTGCTTCTTAATGAGTCTTGCTAATGGTTTGTCAATTTTGTTTATTTTTTCAAAAAACCAGCTTTTAGCTTTGTTGATTTTTGCTATGTTCTCTTTAGTTTTTTTTGCATTTATTTCTGCCCTAATTTTTAAGATTTCTTTCCTTCTGCTAACCCTAGGGTTCTTCATTTCTTCCTTCTCTAATTGCTTTAGGTGTAGAGTTAGGTTATTTATTTGGCTTTTTTCTTGTTTCTTGATGTAAGCCTGTAATGCTATGAACTTTCCCCTTAGCACTGCTTTTACAGTGTCCCATAGGTTTTGGGTTGTTGTGTTTTCATTTTCATTCATTTCTATACATATTTTGATTTCTTTTTGATTTTCTTGGTTTATTCAAAGTGTGTTATTTAGCCCCATGTGTTTTGAATTTTAACAATTTTTTTCCTGTAATTGAGATCTAATCTTACTGCACTGTGGTCAGAAAAGATGACTGGAATGATTTCAACTTTTTTGAATTTTCCAAGACTAGATTTATGGCCCAGGATGTGATCTATTCTGGAGAAGGTTCCGTGTGCACTTGAGAAAAAGGTGAAGTTGATTGTTTTGGGGTGAAATGTCCTATAGATATCAATTAGGTCTAGCTGGGTACCATTTGTGTCATTTAAAGTTTGTGTTTCTGTTATTTTCTGTTAGTTGATCTATCCATAGTTGTGAGTGGGGTATTAAAGTCTCCCACTATTATTGTGTACTATTAATTTCCTCTTTCATACTCGTTAGTGTTTGCCGTACATATTGCGGTGCTCCTATGTTGGGTGCATATATATTTATAATTGTTTTATCTTCTTCTTGGATTGATCCTTTGATCATTATGTAGTGTCCTTCTTTGTCTCTTTTCACATCCTTTATTTGAAGTCTATTTTATCTGATATGAGTATTGCGACTCCTGCTTTCTTTTGGTCTCCGTTTGCGTGAAATATTTTTTTCCAGCCCTTCACTTTTAGTCTGTATGTGTCTCTTGTTTTGAGGTGGGTCTCTTGTAGACAGATATCATGGGGTTTGTTTTTGTATCCATTTCAGCCATCTTTGTCTTTTGGTTGGGGCATTCAACCATTTACATTTAAGTAATTATTGATAGGTGTTGGTCCTTGGCCATTTTACTGTTGTTGTTTTGGGCTTCACGTTTATACAACCTTTCTGCATTTCCTGTCTAGAGAAGATCCTTTAGCATTGTTGAAGAGCTGGTTTGGTGGTGCTGAATTCTCTCAGCTTTTGCTTATCTGTAAAGCTTTTGAATTCTCCTTCATATCTGAATGAGATCCTTGCTGGATACAGTAATCTAGGTTGTAGGTTATTCTCTTTCATTACTTTCAGGACGTCCTGCCATTCCCTTCTTGCCTGGAGGGTTTCTATTGATAGATCAGCTGTTATCCTTATGGGAATCCCTTTGTGTGTTATTTGTTGTTTTTCCCTTGCTGCTTCTTAATATTTGTTCTTTGTGTTTTGATCTTTGGTAGTTTGAATTACTTATGTGTCTTGGGGTGTTTCGCCTTGGGTTTATCCTGTTTGGGACTCTCTGGGTTATCTTGGACTTGCGTGGCTATTTCCTTTCCCCATTTAGGAAGTTTTCAGCTATTATTCCTCGAGTATTTTTCATGGCCTTTCTTTTTGTCTTCTTCTGCTGGAACTCCTACTGATTCGAATGCTTGGGGCGTTTCAGTGTCCCAGAGGTCCCTGAGGTTGTCCTCATTTCTTTTGATTCCTTTTTTTCTTTCCTCTCTGCTTCATTTATTTCCACCATCTTATCTTCTACCTCCCTTATCCTATCTTCTGTCTCCGTTATTCTACTCTTGGTTCCCTCCAGAGTGTTTTTGATCTCATTTATTGCATTATTCATTTTTAATTGACTCTTTTTATTTCTTCTAGGTCCTTATTAAACATTTCTTGAATTTTCTCAATCTTTGTCTCCAGGCTATTTATCTGTAACTCCATTTTGTTTTCAAGATTTTGGATCATTTTTATTATCATTATTCTAAATTCTTTTTCAGGTAGATTCCCTATCTCCTCCTCTTTTGTTTGACTTGGTGGGCATTTTTCATGTTCCTTTACCTGTTGGGTATTTCTCTGCCTTTTCATCTTGTTCAGATTGCTGTGTCTGGAGTGAGCTGAACAACGAAGCACAGCACAGCACAGCACATGAATGTTTCTGAAATAAATTCAGGTACGGAGGAAAGAGGGAGAAAGGGAAACAAGGGAAATGAAAGGAAGGAAAGAAAATCTTCTGTTGCTTGTGAGAACAGAGCAACCAGAGATGACCCCCAGCAGGACAGCACCACACATGTCCATCTGAGCACTCTCAGCCAGTTTGAAACAACCATCTCCAACTTTGGTCCCACTCCTTCAACCAAACTCATGTGCAGGGTTTACCACTAACAGGCTAATAGTCATCATGGTTTCTCCTCATTCAAATGCTAATTCACCCAGAAGTGCAAAAGACACGTGTGCCCCAATGTTCATCATAGCACTGTTTACAAAACCAGGGCATGGAAGCAACCTGGATGTCCATCAGCAGACAAATGGGTAAGAAAGCTGTGGTACATAGACACAGTGGAATATTGCTCGGCCCTTAGGAAGAACACATGTGAATCCATTCTAATGAGGTGGATGAAACTGGAGCCTATTATACAGAGCGAAGTAAGTCAGAAAGAAAAACACCAATACACTATACTAAGGCATATATATTGAATTGAGGAAGATGGAGATGATAACCCTATATGTGAGACAGCAAAAGAGAAACAGATTTACAGAACAGTCTTTTGGACTCTGTGGGAGACGGCGAGGGTGGGATGATCTGAGAGAAGAGCATTGAAACAAGTATTTTATCATATGTGAAAGGGATAGCCAGTTCATGTTCGATGCATAAGACAGGGTGCCCAGGACTAGTTCAATGGGCTAACCCAGAGGGTTTGGATTGGGAGGAAGATATGAGGGCGAATCAGGATGGGGAATACATGTACTCCCATGGCTGATTCATGTCAATGTATGGCAAACACCACCACAATATTGTAAATTAAATACCCACCAATTGAAATAAATAAAATAAAATAAATAGAATCCTTTGATAAAAAGGGCCTAAGCAGTATTGACTTTATGACCTCCAAAACGCCCTTCTTTTCCTTCCTTTCTTCCCTCCTTCCTACCCCGTCTTTCTTTCCTTTTCTTTCTGATTATAAAAATGATAAAACTTTCTTTCCATTTATAGTTATGACAAAGTTCTGGCTCTATTCCCCGTGTTGTACAAGACATTCCTGAGCTCATCTTCCACCTAAATGTCACTGCATGCCTCTCATTCCCCATGTCTGTATTGCCCCACTCTCTTCCCCTCCCAGCTGGTAACCAGTAGATGCTTCTCTATATTTGTGCACCTCCTTTATTATCATATTCTCTACTTCACGGTTTGTTTACATTCTATAAGTGATATCATACAGTATTTGTCAATCTCTGTCCGAGGTATTTTACTCAATATTCTCCCTTCCATGTTGCTGCAAATGTCAATATTCCATTCTTTTGATGGGGCAGCTCCTTTGTATGCCTTTTGAAGAAATGGCACTGCCCCCTCACACACAACACAGCTCCCCAGCTAAGTGTTCATCTCTGCAGTCACACAGAGAACTCCAAGTCCTCTTCCTCTTCTCCCATGGGAAGTGTGTCTTTGAAGGTCCGTCTGGAACCAGTTCTTCCCCTTACTTTCTGGCAAGCTGAACCTTCTGGTCCCATCTCCAACTCCACAGAAGCCATCTCCCTCCCTTCTGACACATGTATCCCTTCCCTGCCATCTTAGCCGCCCAATATCAGAGAACTCAGAGACAAACGTAACTTCACATCAACTTGATTTTATTTTATTTTCGTTATTAGTGTATGCAGTTGCTATAATATTCAGCATCTTTAATTTTGGCCAGTACTCAGCGGCCAGACCCCCAAGCATTTCTGAGGTTTCTAGCCATGCCCGGAACTCACTGGTTGTCCACTGGTCCAGCTGGAATGGCAGGGGTCTCCATTGTCTCTGGACGTCTTCTAGTTCGTTCTGATTAGCTGGAATGGCAGAGGTCTCCATCGTCTCTGGGACCTCCTCTGGTTCATTCTGATTAGCTGGAAATTCAAATGTCTAAATGGTCTCTGGGACCTCCTCTAATTCATTCTGATTAGCTGGAATGGCAGGGGGATCCATGGTCTCTGGGTCCTCCTCTGGTTCCTTCTGAACCAGCTGCTCATTCACCTGGGAACTCTGGCTACAAACCTTTTAGCATCTGATTTTCTTAATTGTTTTGTGGTGGGAGTTTTCAGAGAAGTTTTCTTGGGCAGCTTGGCCAGAATGGGATAATTCACCATCACAGTTACCCCAGGAACCTGGAGAATAAAAGACAGGAAGCAAGAAAGGCACTGGTTTAAGGAAGAATGTGAAGACAGGTGGTAATGCTGGCTTCAGGAGAAGAGGTGTGGGCAGAAAAGGGTTATGTGCAAGGCAAGGACAAGGGAGTGTGGCTTCTAGGGTAGGGTTGATGGGCAAGAGGAGTTTGGCTGGGTTCAGTTCACCTTGATATTTTTTTCTTGACCTCAATTGATAGGAGGTCTTCATCTTCTACTGGGTAACAGGAGGTGGGTGTGTCATAACTACTCTGGAGCCTTGTGGCTTCCCAGTCACCTCAGTCAATTGGAGGACTCACAGTTGTCTGCTCAGAGCCCCTGAGCACCCCTATATATACCCGTCCTCATGGAGCCTCACCCTCATGCTTTATGAGGTCATCAATCTCTTCCCCAGCGAAAGGTGGCCCTGGGTGAGCTTTGACATCACAAAGCACCATCCTGACATGTCTAGCGGAGGATGGGGAGCAGTTCAGATGATTTGCTGGGAAAAATGAGGCATTAGTAATGTCCTAAAGAGGCCTCCAAACTCACCTGCCACCCTCACCTCTATGTCAACTCTCATGGGTAACACAGCAGGCAGAGTACATCTCCTCCCAACCTTGCCCCACAGCCACACTCCTCGGGCATTCATTCCTTTCTCTCTCAGCTTTCACCATTATCTAGCTTTTCATATCTTGCTTAAACTCCCTCCAAGACAAATAGGTTGTTCTTAAGTGTCTGTGGAAGAGGGAATCATTTCTCATTCGTCCTGCAATGTGGTCTTAATGCACCTTGAAGCCCATTGAATTCTGGGCCAGCATACAGTAACCTTTCCATCCCGCCTCCTTGTCTCAGTGTTCCCAGAGCTCGCCTCCATTTTCTGGTCTCCAATCAGAAACACTTTTCTTTATTCTGTGAGAATGCAGTGAATACACTTGCCTTTGCTCCACATGGAGCTGTCTCGTTTCAAGTCTGGGAATCAGGGTCACCCAACTGGGAGTACTTTCCAGCCATGTGATTGAACAGGGTGATGCGGATGGGGCAGAGAAATGCATGTTTCAGGTTGCGCTGGGGGATCCCATGTAGGAAATGCCCACCTGTGGCTGATTAGTATTCCTAGCAAGGGGTGGAGCTTGCTGAATCTGTGTGAGCCTTGTGAGCAAATGTCTTCTCAACACGTGCCCTCACAAATCTCTTTTCTCATCTTGTTTTCTTGCTGGAAGCTCCCTTGGAGCTTAGCTCACAGCCAAAACCAAGCTGGAATTCATTTCCATGAGCAGCTGCCACAAGCTTCCAGCGTCTTGGACGAAACACTGAGACATCCGGTCCTGTGCATCTAGTTCCCATGGTCTCTCAATGAGCTGGTTAGGTCTGGAGGAAAGGGGAATGGATTGTGTGCTCCACCTCAGTCCTCATTTGTTCAATTGGCTCGTAGTGTCAACCAGCCTGAGGCGGACCCCTGGGGCAGTTTGTTGGCTTAGTGGTTCTTCTTGTGTTTCCTGTGAAGTGTTCACATCCTGTTGTCCATTTGTTGCTTACTCACCCAGGGTCCATCACACTGCTGAACATTTTAAGAGGTAGAAAAAGCATGCCATAAACAAACCCAAAATATTACTCTTAGAATTTTTAGAAGATATTAAAATCTGATAGGAAAATGGGGAAGAGGCATGAGCCAACATTTTATAAGAAAGATGTATTACTGGCATTTAAATTTATGAAGACAGTTTAAAGACATGAGCAGCCATTCACAGGAAGAGTATGGAACTAGCCCCGATTCACGTTAAGAACATATTAAATCCAACGAAGGTAAGAAAAATCATACTAAAATTACCTTGAGAACTGAAACTCAGGCAGAAGTGGCATAGATTTTAGTGATTGCAGAAAGAGACATTAGGATACTTGGAATAAATGTGTTTTGTGTGTTCTCAAAATAAGGAGAGTCATGGAAATCATAAAACAGCCCCATTTTATCTAACAGATATGAAAAACATAATGTCAGATGAAGCCCATTTTAAGGGTTTCCTGATAACTCAGTTAGGTAAAACAAACAAACAAACAAACAAACAAACAAAAAAACACAACAACCTGCAACATAGCAGACCAGGATTCAATCCCTGGGTTGGGAACATCCTCTGGAGGGGGGAATGGCAGCCTGCTCCAGTGTGCTTGCCTGGAGAATCCCCAGGGACAGAGGAGCCTGGTGGCCTATAGTCCATGGGGTCACAAGGAGTTGACATGGCTGAACAATGAAGCACAGCACATTGCAGCACATTGAATGTTTGTGAAGGAATTTCAGATAGGGAGGAAAAAGGGAGAAAGGGAAACAAGGGAAATGAAAGGAAGGAAAGAAAATCCT
This sequence comes from Cervus canadensis, assembly GCF_019320065.1. Taxonomy (NCBI): domain Eukaryota; kingdom Metazoa; phylum Chordata; class Mammalia; order Artiodactyla; family Cervidae; genus Cervus; species Cervus canadensis. The sequence goes on from NC_057419.1 coordinate 3,815,492, forward strand.
CCGTTCCTGGTGAGAACAGAGCAACCTGAGATGTGCCCCAGCAGGACAGCACCACACATGTCCATCTGAGCACTCTCAGCCGGTTTGAAACAACCATCTCCAACTTTGGTCCGACTCCTTCCACCAAACTCATGTGCAGGGTTTACCACTAACAGGCTAATAGTCATCATGGTTTCTCCTCATTCAAATCATGATTCACCCAGAAGTGAAAAAGACACGTGTGCCCCAAAGTTCATCACAACACTGTTTACAATAATCAGGGCACGGAAGCAACCTAGATGTCCATCAGCAGACAAATGTGTAAGAAACCTGTGTACATAGACACAATCAAATATTGCTCGGTCATTAATAAGAACACACGTGAATCCATTCTAATGAGGTGGATGAAACTGGAGCCTATTATACAGAGCGAAGTAAGTCAGAAAGAAAAACACCAATACACTGTACTAAGGCATATATATTGAATTTAGGAATTTGGTGATGAGAACCCTATATAGGAGACAGCAAAAGAGACAGGCATTTACAGAACAGTCTTTTGGAATATGTGCGAGACAGCGACGGTGGGATGATCTGAGAGAAGAGCTGTGAAACATGTATATTATCATATGTGAAAGGGATAGCCAGTCCATGTTCGATGCATAAGACAGGGTGCCCAGGACTGGTTCACAGGGCTGACGCAGAGGGATGGGATTGGGAGGAAGATGTGAGGGGGTATCAGGATGGGGAATACATGTACTCCCATGGCTGATTCATGTCAATGTACGGCAAAACATACCACAATATTGCAAAGTAAATACCCACCAATAAAAATACATAAAATAAAATAAAATATAATCCTTTGATAAAAAGGGCCTAATCAGTATTGACATTTTGACCTCCAAATGCGCCATTCTTTTCCTTCCTTTCATCCCTCCTTCCTCCACCCTCTTTCTGTCCTTTTCTTTCTGATTATACAACTGTTAAAGCTTTCTTTCCATTTATAGTTATGACGAAGCCCTGGCTTATTCCCCATGTTGGAAAAAACATCCCTGAGCTCACCTTCCACCTAACTATCACTGCGTGCTTCCCACTCCTCCACCTCTGTATTGCCCCGCCCTCTTCCCCTCCTCGCTGGTAACCAGTAGATGCTTCTCTATATTTGAGCACCTCCATTATTATCATGTTCTCTACTTTGCGGTATGTTTACATTCTTTAAGTGATATCATACAGTATTTGTCAATCTCTGTCTGAGTAATTTTACTCAATATTCTACCTTTCATGTTGCTGCAAATGTCAATATCCCATTCTTTTAATAGGGCAGCTCCTTTGTATGCCTTTTGAACAAATATCACTGCCCCCCCCCCCCACAGGACACAGCTCTCCAGCTAAGTGTCCATCTCTGCACTCACACAGAGAGACTCCAAGTCCTCTTCCTCTTCTCCCATGGGAAGTGTGTCTTTGAAGCTCAGTCTGGAACCAGTTCTTCCCCCTACTTTCTGGCAACCTGGACATTCTGGTCCCATCTCCAAGTCCACAGAAGCCATCTCCCTCCCTCCTCACACACTTATCCCTTCCCTGCCCTCTCTGCCTCCCACTGTCAGAGAACTCAGAAGGAAACATAATTTCACATCAGCTTGTTTTAATTTTATTTTTGTTATTGTATGCAGTTGCTATAGTATTCAGCATCTGTACTTTTGGTCAGTTCTGAGCGGCCAGACCCCCAAGCATTTCTGAGGTGTCTAGCCATACCCTGAAGTCACTGGCTATCCACTGCTCCAGCTGGAATGGCAGGGGACTCCACGGTCTCTGGGACCTCCTCTTGTTCATTCTGATTAGTGGGAAATGCAGGGGTCTCCATGGTCTTTGGGCCCTCCTCTGGTTCATTATGATTAGCTGGAATGGCATAGTTCTCCATGGCCTCTGGGCCGTCCTCTGGTTCCTTCTGATTATCTGGAATGGCTGTCGTCTCCATGGTCTCTGGGACCTCCTCTGGTTCCTTCTGTTTCAGCTGTTCATTCACCTTGGAACTCTGGCTACAGAGCTTTGAGCATCTGATTTTCTTAAGCTTTCTTTTGTGGGAGTTTTCAGAGAACTTTTCTTGGGCAGCTTTGCCGGAATGGGATTATTAACCCTCACGGTTACCCTGGCCACCTGGAGGAAACAAGACAGGGAGCAAGAATGGCACTGGATAAGGGAAGAGTGTGAAGATATGTAGGAACAATGGCTTCATACAAGGGGTGTGCACAGTGAAGGGTTATGTGCAAGGCAAGGACAGGGGAGGCTGTCTTCTCGGGTGGGGTCGATGGGCAAGAGTAGTTTGGCTGAGTTCAGTTGACCCTGACATATTTCTGGACGTCAATTGATAGGAGATCTTCATCTTCTGGGTAACAGCAGGTGGGTGTTCCATAACTACTCTGGAGCCTTGTGGCTTCCCAGTCACCTCAGTCATTTGGAGGACTCACAGTGGTCTGCTCAGAACCCCTGAGCACCCTGGTATATACCCGTCCCCAAGGAGCCTCACCTTATGTTTATGAGGTCAGCAAGTCTCTTCGCCAGCCAATAGTGGCCCTGGGTGAGCTTTCACATCACAAAGCCCCATCTTGACATGTCTAGCGGAAGATGGGAAACAATTCAGATGATTTGCTGGGCGAAATGAGGCATTAGTAATGCCCTCAAGTGGCCTCCAAACTCACTTGCCACCGTCACCTCTATGTTAACTCTGATGCGTCACACAGCAGGCAGAGTGCATCTCCTCCAAACCTTGCCCCACAGCCACAATGCTCAGGCATTCATTCTGGTCTCTGTCAGCTTTCACCATTATCTAGCTTTTCATATCTTGCCTAAAATCCCTGCATGACAACTAGGTTGTGTTTGAGTGTCTGTGGAAGCGAGAATCATTGCTCGTTCGGCCTGCAATGTGGTCTTAATGATGCTTGAAACCCATTGAATTCTGGGCCAGCCGACAGAAACCTTTCCATCCCACCACCTTGTCTCAGTGTTAATGTAGCTCCCCTCCGTTTTCTGGTCTCCAGTCAGAAAACCTTGTTTCAAGCTGTGAGAATGCAGTGAATATACTTGCTCTTTCTCCACATGGAGCTGTCTCGTTTGAAGTCTAGGACTCAGGGTCACCTGACTAGGAGTACTACCCAGGCTTGTGTTTGAACAGGTTGATGGGGATGGGACAGAAAAATGCATGTTTCAATTGGTGCTGAGGGATCCCCTGCAGGAAATGCCCACTGCGCCTGATTAGTATGGCCAGCAAGGGGTGGAACTTGCCCAGAGCTGTGTGAGCCTTGTGTGCAAAGGTCTTCTCAACACGTGCCCTCAGAGACCTCTTTTCTCATCTTGTTTTCTTGCTGGAAGCTTCCTTGGAGCTTCCCTCACAGTCAAAACAAAGGTGGAATTCATTACCTTGAGCAGCTGCCACAAGCTTCCAGCTTCTTGGATGAAACACTGAGTCATCCTGTCCTGTGCATCTAGTTCCCATTGTCTCTCATTGAGCTGGTTGGCTGTGGAGGAAAGGGGAATGGATTGTGTGCTCCACCACAGTCCTCCTATATCCAATTGAGTGGTAGGGTGAACCAGCCTAGGGTGCACCCCTGGGGACAGTTTGTTGGCTTAGTGGGTCTTCCTTGGTTTCTGTGAAGTGTTCACATCCTGTTGTCCATTTGTTGTTTACTCACCTAGGGTCCGTCACACTGGTGAATATTTTAAGAGGTAGAAAAAGCACGCAGAAAACAAACCCAAAAGATGACTCTAAGAATTTTCGAATATCTTAAAACCTGATAGAAAAATGGCAAAAGGCATGAGCCAACACTTTATAAGAAAGATGTATCACTGGCCTTTAAATTTATGAAGACATGTTTAAAGACATGAGCAGGCAATTCACTAGAAGGATATGGAACTAGCCCAGAACCACGTTAAGAATATAGTAAATCTAACGAAGCTAAGAAAAATAATACTAAAATGCCCTTGAGAACTGAAACTCAGGCGGAAGTAGCATAGATTTTAATAACTGCAGACAGAGACATTAGGAAACTTGGAATAAATGTTTATTGTGTGTTTTAAAAATAAGGAGAGTCATGGAAATCCTAAAATATACCCCATTTGATCTTACAGATATGAAAACCACAGTGCCAGATTAAGCTGATTTTAAGGGTTTCCTGATGGCACAGATAGTAAAAAAAAAAAAAAAAAAAAAAAAAAAAAAAAAAAAAAAAAAAAAAAAAAAAAAAAAAAAAAAAAAAACCACTTGCAGCATGGCAGACCAGGATGCAATCCCTGGGTTGGGAAGATCCCCTGGAGGGGGAAATGGCAGCCTGCTCCAGAGAGCTTGCCTGGAGAATCCCCAGGGAAAGAGGACCCTGGTGGGCTACAGTCTATGGGTTCAAAAAGTGTTAGACATGGCTGAACAAAGAGGCTCAGGACATTGCAGCACATTGAATATTTGTGAAAGAAATTCAGGTAGGGAGGAAAGAGGCAGAAAGGGAAACAAGGGAAATGAAAAGAAGGAAAGAAAATCCTCCGTTGCTCGTGAGAACAGAGCAACCAGAGACGTCCCCCAGCAGGACAGCACCACACATGTCCATCTGAGCACTCTCAGCCGGTTTGAAACAACCATCTCCAACTTTGGTCCCACTCCTTCAACCAAACTTATGTGCAGGGTTTACCACTAACAGGCTAATAGTCATCGTGGTTTCTCCTCATTCAAATGCTAATTCACCCAGAAGTGAAAAAGACACATGTGCCCCAGTGTTCATCACAGCACTGTTTACAATAGCCAGGGCATGGAAGCAACCTAGATGTCCATCAGCAGAGAAATGTGTAAGAAAGCTGTGGTACATAGACACAATGGAATATTGCTCAGCCCTTAAAAAGAACATATGTGAATCCATTCTAATGAGGTGGATGAAACTGGAGCCTATTATACCAAGCAAAGTAAGTCAGAAAGAAAAACACCAATACACTATACTAGGGAATATATATTGAATTTAAGAAGATGGAGATGATAACTCTATATGGGAGACAGAAAAAGAGACACAGATTTACAGAACAGTCTTTTGGACTGTGGGAGATGGCGAGGGTGGCATGATCTGAGAGAAGAGCTTTGAAACATGTATATTACCATATGTGAAAGGGATAGCCAGTCCATGTTCTATGCATAAGACAGCGTGCCCAGGAATGGTTACCTAGGCTGACCCAGAGGGATTGGATTGAGACGAAGATGTGAGGGGGAATCAGGATGGGGAATACATGTACTCCCATGGCTGATTCATGTCAATGTATCGCAAAAACCACCAGAGTATGAAAAAGTAAATACCCACCAATTAAAATAAATAAAATAACATAAAATAGAATCCTTGGATAAAAAGGGCCTATTCAGAATTGAATTTTTGACCAACAAAACGCCATTCTTTTCATTCCTTTCTTCCCTCCTTCCTACACTTTTTTTCTTTCCTTTTCTTTCTTATTATAGAACTGTTAAAGCTTGCTTTCGATTTATAGTTATGACAAGTCCTGGCTCTATTTCTAATGTTGTACAAGGCATTCCTGAGCTCATTTTCCACCTAACTATCACTGCGTGCCTCCCACTCTCCCACCTATGTATTGCCCCACTCTCTTCCCCTCCCCGCTGGTAACCAGTAGATGCTTCTCTATATTTGTGCACCTGCATTATTATCATATGCTCTACTTTGTGGTATTTTTACATTCTATAAGTGATATCATACAGTATTTGTCAATCTCTGTCTGAGGTATTTTACTCAATATTCTCCCTTCCATGTTGCTGCAAATGTCAATATTCCATTCTTTTGATGGGGCAGCTCCTTTGTATGCCTTTTGAAGAAATGGCACTGCCCCCCCAACACGACACAGCTACCAAGCTAGGTGTCCATCTCTGCACTCACACAGAGAAACTCCAAGTCCTCTTCCTCTTCTCCCATGGGAGGTGTGTCTTTGAAGCTCAGTCTGGAACCAGTTCTTCCCCATACTTTCTGGCAACCTGGACCTTCTGGTCCCATCTCTAACTCCACAGAAGCCATCTCCCTCACTTCTCACACACTTATCCCTTCCCTGTCCTCTCTGCCACCCACTATCAGAGAACGGAGAGACAAATAAAATTTCACATAAGCTTGATTTTATTTTATTTTCGTTATTAGTGTATGAAGTTGCTATAATATTCAGCATCTGTACTTTTGTCCAGTACTCAGATGCCAGACCCCAAAGCATTTCTGAGGTGTCTAGCCATGACCTGTAGTCACTGGCTATCCACTGGTCCAGATGGTATGGCAGGGGTCTCCACGGTCTCTGGGACATTCTCTGGTTCGTTCTGATTACCTGGAATGGCAGGGGTCTCCATGTTCTCTGGGACCTTCTCTGGTTCATTCTGATTAGCTGGAAATGCAGGGGTCTCCATGGTCTCCGCACCTGTCTGGTTCCTTCTGATTACCTGGAATGGCAGGGGTCTCCATGGTCTCTGGATCTCCTCTGGTTCCTTCTGATTCAGCAGTTCATTCGCCTTGGAACACTGGCTACAGAGCTTTGAGCATCTGAATTTCGTAAGCTTTTTTTCTGGTGGGAGATTTCAGAGAAGTGTCCTTGGGCAGCTTTGCTGGAATGGGATTATTCACCCTCACTGTTACCCTAGCCAGCTGGAGAAAACAAGACAGGGAGCAAAGAATGGCACTGGTTTAGGGGAGAGTGTGAAGACAGGTGGGAACAATGGCTACAGGAGAAGGGGTGTGGGCAGAGAAGGGTTATGTGCCAGGCAAGGACAGGGGAGGGTGTCTTCTGGGGTGGGGTCAATGTTCAAGAGTAGTTTGGCTGGGTTCAGTTCACCTTGACATTTTTTTCTGGACCTCAATTGATAGGAGGTCTTCATCTTCTCCTGGGTAACAGGAGGTGGGTGTTCCATAACTACTCTGGAGCCTTGTGGCTTCCCAGTCACCTCAGTCATTTGGAGGACTCACAGTGTTCTGCTCAGAGCCCATGAGCACCCCTCTATATATCCGTCTCCATGGAGCCTCACCCTCATGCTTTATGAGGTCATCAAGTCTCTTCCCCAGCCAATGGTGGTCCTGGATGAGGTTTGAAATCCAAAAGCCCCATCCAGACATGTCTAGCGGAGGATGGGGAGCAGTTCAGATGATTTGCTGGGAGAAATGAGGTATGAGTAATGCCCTCAAGAGCCCTCAAACTCACCTGCCACCCTCACCTCTATGTCAACTCTGATGGGTCACACAGCAGGCAGAGTGCATCTCCTCCCAACCTTGCCCCACAGCCACACTCCTCAGGCATTCATTCTGTTCTCTCTCAGCTTTCATCATTATCTAGCTTTTCATATCTTCCCTAAACTCACTCCATGACAAGTAGGTTGTATTTAAGTGTTTGTGGAAGCGAGAATCAATGCTCGTTCGTCCTGAGATGTGGTCTTAATGCACCTTGAAGCCGATTGAATTCTCGTCCAGCCGACAGAAACCTTTCCATTCCGCCTCCTTGTCTCAGTGTTCCTGGAGCTCACCTCCATTTTCTGGTCTCCTGTCTGAAACCCTTGTCTTCAACCTGTGAGAATGCACTGAATACACTTGTCCTTACTCCACACAGAGCTGTCTCTTTTCAAGTTAGGGTTCAGGGTAACCTCACTGGGAGTACTACCCAGGCTTTGGTTTGAACAGGGTGATGGGGCAGGGGCAGAGAAATGCATGTTTCAGGTTGTGCTGGGGGATCCCAGCAGGAAACGCCCACCTGTGGCTGACTAGTATTCCCAGCAAGGGGTGAAACTTGCCCAGAACTGTGTGAGCCTTGTGTGCAAAGTTTTTCTCAACACGTGCTCTCACAAATCTCTTTTCTTATCTTGTTTTCTTGGTGGAAGGTCCCTTGGAGCTTACCTCACAGAAAAAACCAAAGCGGAATTCATTTCCATTAACAGCTGCCACAAGCTTCTAGCTTCTTGGATGAAACACGGTGTCATCCTGTCCTGTGCATGTAGTTCCCATGGTCTCTCATTGAGCTGGGTGTCTCTGGAGGAAAGGGGAATGGATTGTGTGCTCCACCTCAGTCCTCGTTTTTCCAAATGACTCGTAGGGTCAACCAGCCTGAGGTGCACCCCTGGGAAAGTTTGTTGGCTTAGTGGGTCTTTCTGGGTTTCCTTTGAAGTGTTCACATCCTGTTCTCCATTTGTTACTTACTCACCCAGGGTCCATCACACTGCTGAACATTTTAAGAGGTAGAAAAATCATGCCGTAAACAAACCCAAAAGATGACTCTTATAATGTTTAGAAGATCTTAAATCCTGATAGAAAAATGGGCAAGAGGCAAGAGCCAACACTTTTTAAAAATATGTATCACTACCCTTTAAATTTATGAAGACATGTTTAAAAACATGAGCAGCCAGAGTACAGGTAGAGTATGGAACTAGCCCCAAATCACGTTAAGAACATATTAAATCTAACGAAGGTAAGAAAAATCATACTAAAATTCCCTTGAGAACTGAAACTCAGGCAGAAGTGGTATACATTTTAGTATTTGCAGACAGAGACATTAGGATACTTGGAATAAAACTGCTTTGTGTGTCCTAAAAATAAGGAGAGTCATTGAAATCCTAAAATAGACCCCATTTGATCTTACTGATATGAAAACCATAGTGTCAAATGAAGCCGATTTTAAGGGTTTCCTGGTGGCTCAGATAGTAAAAAAAAAAAAAAAAAAAACACCAAAGAGATTTGTGAGGGCACGTGTTGAGAAGACCTTTTCACACAAGACTCACACAGCTCTGGGCAAGCTGCATCCCTTGCTGGGAATACTAATCAGCCCCAGGTGAGCATTTCCTGCAGGGGATCCCTCAGCACGGCTTGAAACATAGATTTTTCTGCCCCATCCAATCACCCTGTTCAAACCCAAGCCTGGGTAGTACTCCTAGTGACGTGACCCTGATCCTAGACTTTAAACGAGACAGATCCATGTGGAGAAACGGCAAGTGCATTCACTGCATTCTCACAACCTGAAGACAAGGGTTTCCAACTGGAGACCAGAAAAAGGAGGCGAGCTCCGGGAACACTGATACAAGGAGACAGGATGGTAAGGTTTCTGTCGGCTGACCAAGAATTTAGTGGGCTTCAAGTTGCAATAAGACGACATTGCAGGACGAACGAGCAATGATTCACGCTTCCACAGACACTTAAACATAGCCTAGTTATCATGCAGGGAGTTTAGGCAAGATATGAAAGCTAAATAATGGCTAAAGCTGAGAGAGAACAGAATGAATGCCCGAGCAGTGTGGCTCTGTAGCAAGATTTGGAGGAGATGCACTCTGCTTGCTGTGTGACCCATCAGAGTTGACATAGAGGTGAGGGTGGCAGGTGAGTTTGGAGGCCTCTTGAGGCCATTACTAATGCCTCATTTCTCCAAGCTAATCATCTGAATTGCTCCCCATCCTCTGCTAGACACGTCAGGATGGGGCTTTGTGATGTCAAAGCTAACCCAGGGCGACCATTGTCTGGGGAAGAGACTTTCTGACCTCATAAAGCATGAGGGCGAGGTTCCATACAGACGGGTATATATAGGGGTGCTCAGGGGGTCTGAGCAGACCACTGTGAGTCATCCAAATGACTGAGGTGAGTGGGAAGCCTCAAGGCTCAGGAGTAGTTATGGAAAACTCCCCTCCTGTTACCAAGGAGAAGATGAAGACCTCCTATCAACTGAGGTCCAGAAAAAAATCTCAAGGTGAACTGAACCCAACGAAACTCCTCTTGCCCATCGACCCCACCCAACAAGACATGCTCCCCTGACCTTGGCCGGCACATAACCCTTCTCTGTCCACACCCCTTCTCCTGAAGCCATCCTTGCCACCTGTCTTCCCACTCTTCGCTAAACCAGTGCCATTCTTGCTCCCTATCTTGTTTTCTCTAGCTGACCAGGGTAACCGTGTGGGTTAATAATCCCTTTCCAGCAAAGCTTCCCAAGAAAACTTCTCTGAATACTCCCACCACAAAAAAATCTTAAGAAAATTAGATGCTCAAAGCTCTGTAGCCAGAGTTCCAAGGCGAATGAACAGCTGAATCAGAAGGAACCAGAGGAGGTCCCAGAGACCATGGAGACCCCTGCCATTTCAGGTAATCAGAAGGAACCAGAGGAGATTCCAGAAACCGTGGAGACCCCTGCCATTCCAGTTAATCAGAAGGAAGCAGAGGAGGTCCCAGAGACCATGGAGACCCCTGCCATTTCAGGTAATCTGAAGGAACCAGAGGAGATTCCATAGAATATGGAGACCCCAGCCATTCCAGCTATTCAGAATGAAACTGAGGAGGTCCCAGAGACCATGGAGACCTCTGCATTTCCAGCTAATCAGAATGAACCAGAAGAGGTCCCAGAGACCATGGAGACCCCTGCCATTCCAGCTAATCAGAATGAACCAGAAGAGGTCCCAGAGACCATGGAGACCTGTGCCATTCCAGCTTGACCGGTGGACAGCCAGTGACTTCGTGACATGGCTACACACCTCAGAAATACTTGGGTGTTTGGCCGCTGAATACTGGCCAAAAGTACAAATGCTGAATATTATAGCAACTGCATACACTAATAATGAAAATAAAATAAAATAAAAGCAAACTGATATGAAATTATTTTTTTCTCTGAGTTCTCTGATAGTGGGAGGCAGAGAGGGCAGGGAAGGGATAAGTGTGTGATGAGGGAGGGAGATGGCTTCTGTGGAGTTGGAGATGGGACCAGAAGGTCCAGCTTGCCAGAAAGTAGGGGGAAGAACTGGTTCCAGACTGAGCTTCAAAGAGACACTTCCCATGGGAGAAGAGGAAGAGGACTTGGAGTTTCTCTGTGCGAGTGCAGAGATGGACACTTAGCTGGGGAACAGTGTCCTGTGTAGGGGGGGCAGTGCCATTTGCTCAAAAGGCATACAAAGGAGCTGCCCCAACAAAAGAATGGAATATTCACATTTGCTGCAACATGAAAGGTAGAATATTGAGTAAAATACCTCAGACAGAGATTGATGAATACTGTATGATATCACTTATAGAATGTAAACATACCGCAAAGTAGAGAATATGATAATAATGAAGGTGTACAAACATAGAGAAGTATCTACTGGTTACCAGCGGGGAGGGGAAGAGGGTGGGGCAATACAGAGTTGGGGGAGTGGGAGTGACACAGTGATCGATAGAGGAAGATGAGTTCAGGGATTCATTCTACAACATGGTGAATAGAGCCAGGACTTTGTCATGCCTATTCATGGAAAGCAAGCCCTAACAGTTGTATAATCAGAAAGAAAAGGAAAGAAAGACGGGGGAGGAAGGAGGGAAGAAAGGAAGGAAAAGAAGGGCGTTTTTGTTGGTCTAAATGTCAATACTGATTAGGCCCTTTTTATCAAAGAATGGATTTTGTTTTATTTTATCTATTTTAATTGGTGGGTATTTACTTTACAATATTGTGCTGTTTTTTTGCCATACATTGACAAGAATCAGCCATGGGAGTACATGTATTCCCCATCCTGATTCCCCCACACATCTTCTTCCCAATCCAATCCCTCTGGGTCAGCCCAGTGAATAAGTCGTGGGCACCCAGTCTTATGCATCGAACATGGACTGGCTATCCCTTTCACATATGGCAATATACATGTTTCTATGCTATTGTCTCACATCATCACACCCTCGCCGTCTCCCACAGAGTCCAAAACACTGTGCTGAAAATCTGTGTCTCTTTTGCAGTCTCCCATATAGTGTTTTCATCTCCATCTTCCTAAATTCAATATATATGCCTTAGTATAGTGTATTGCTGTTTTTCTTTCTGACTCACTTCGCTCTGTGTAATAGGCTCCAATTCAATCCAGGGAATGAATCCTGGTCTCCCATGTTGCAGGTTTGTTTTTTGTTTTTTTAATTTTCTTTTCACTATCTGAGCTATCAGTAAACCCTTAAAATCAGCTATATCTGACACTGTTTTTCATATCTGTAAGATAAAATGTTGTCTAATTTAGGATTTCGATGACTCTCTTTATTTTTAGAACACACAAAACACATTTATTCCAAGTATCCTAATGTCTCTGTCACCAATTACTAAAATCCATGTTATTTCTGCCTGAGTTTCAGTTCTCAAGGGCGTTTTGTTATGATTTTTCTTACCGTCGTTAGACTTAATACGTTCTTAACGAGATTCGGGGCTAGATCCATACCCTTCTTGTGAATTGGCTGCTCATGTTTTTAAAGACGTCTTCATAAATTTAAATGCCAGTGATATCATTCTTATAAAGTGTTGGCTCATGCCTCTTGCCCATTTTTCAATCAGGTTTTAATTTCTTCTAAAAATTCTTAGAGTCATCTTTTGGGTTTGTTTCCGGCGTGCTTTTTCTACCTCTTAAAATGCTCAGCAGTGTGATCGACCCTGGGTGAGTAAGCAACAAATGGACAACAGGATGTGAACACTTCACAGGAAACCCAGGAAGACCCACGAAGCCAACAAACTGTCCCCAGAGGTGCGCCTCAGGCTGGTTGACCCTACGAGTCAATTTGAAAAACGAGGACTGGGGTGGAGCACACAATCCATTCTCCTTTCCTCTAGAGCCAACCAGCTCAATGAGAGATCATGGGAATTAGATGCATAGGACAGGATGACTCAGTGTTTCACCCAAGAAGCTGGAAGCTTGTGGCAGCTGCTCATGGAAATGAATTCCACCTTGGTTTTGGCTGTGAGGTAAGCTCCAAGGGAGCTTCCAGCAAGAAAACAAGATGAGGAAAGTGATTTGTGAGGGCACGTGTTGAGAAGACCTTTGCACACAAGGCTCCCATAGCTCTGGGCAAACACCACCCCTTGCTGGGAATGCAATTCAGCGGCAGGTGGGCATTTTCTGAATGGGATCCCCCAGCAAAACCTGAAACATGCATTTCTCTGCCCCTACCCCAATAGCCTGTTCAAACCCAAGCCTGGGTAGTACTCCTAGTGAGGTGACCCTGAGTCCTAGACTTGAAACGAGACAGCTCCTTGTGGAGAAAGGGCAAGTGTATTCACTGCATTCTCACAGCCTGAGCACAAGGGTTTCTGACTGGATACCAGAAAATGGAGGCAAGCTCCGGGAACACTGAGACAAGGAGGCGAGATGGAATGGTTTCTGTCGGCTGGCCCAGAATTCAATGGGATTCAAGGTGCATTAAGACCACATTGCAGGACGAACGAGCAATGATTCTAACTTCCACAGACACTCAAACACAATCTAGTTTTCATGGAGGGACTTTAGTCAAGATATGAAATTCTAGATAATGGTGAAAGCTGAGAGAGAACAGAATGAATGCCCGAGGAGTGTGACTGTGGGGCAAGGTTTGGAGGAGATGCACTCTGCCTGCTTTGTGACCCATCAGATTTGACAAAAACATGATGGCGGCAGGTGAGTTTGGAGGCCTCTTGAGGCCATTCCTAATGCCTCATTTCTCCCAGCAAATCATCTGAATTGTTCCGCATCCTCCGCTACAAATGTTAGGATGGGTCTTTGTGATGTCAAAGCTCACCCAGGGCCACCATTGTCTGGGGAAGAGACTTGATGACCTCATAAAGCATGAGGGTGAGGCTCCATGCAGACGGGTATATATAGGGGTGCTCAGGGGCTCTGAGAAGACCACTGTGAATCCTCCAAATGACTGAGGTGACTGAGAAGCCACAAGGCTCCAGAGTAGTTATGGAACACCCATCTCCTCTTACCCAGGAGAAGATGATAACCTCCTATCAATTGAGGTCCAGAAAAAAATGTCAAGGTGAACTGAACACAGCCAAAAATCTCTTGCCCATCGACCCCACTCCAGACGACACCCTCCCCTGTCTTGCCTGGCACATAACCCTTCTCTGCCCACACCCCTTCTCCTGAAGCCATCCTTCCCACCTGTCTTCACGGTCTTCCCCAAAACAGTGCCATTCATGCTCCCTGTCTTGTTTTCTCCAGGTGGCCATGGTAACCATGAGGGGGAATAATCCTATTCTAGAAAAGCTGCCAAAGAAAACTTCTCTGAAAACTCCCACCACAAAAAGGCGTAAGAAAATCAGATGCTCAAAGCTCTGTAGCCAGAATTCCAAGGCGATTGAACAGCTGAATCAGAAGGAACCAGACGAGATCCCAGATAGCATGGAGACCCCTGCCATTTGAGGTAATCAGAAGGAACCAGAGGAGGTCGCAGAGACCATGGAGACCAATGCCATTCCAGCTAATCAGAATGAATCAGAGAAGGCCCAGAAACCAAGAAAACCCCTGCATTTCCATCTAAGAGAATGAACCAGAGGAGGTCCCAGAGACCATGGAGACCCCGGCCATTCCAGCTAATCAGAACGAACCAGAGGAGGTCCCAGAGACCATGGAGACCCCTGCCATTCCAGCTGGACCAGTGGAGAGCGACTGAATTCGGGGCCTGGCTAGACACCTCAGAAATTCTTGGGGATCTGGCCGGTGAGTACTGGCCAAAAGTACAGAGGCTGAATATTATAGCAACTGCATACACTAATAACGGAAGTAAAACAAATCAAGCTGATGTGAAATTATGTTTGTTTCTGAGTTCTCATAGTGGAGGGCAGGTAGGGCAGGGAAGGGATAAGTGTGTGAGGAGTGAGGGAGATCCTTCTGTGGAGTAGGAGATGCTACCAGAAGGTCCAGGTTGCCAGAAAGTAGGGGGAAGAACTGGTTCCAGACAGAGCTTCAAAGACACACTTCCCATGGGAGAAGAGGAAGAGGACTTGGAGTTTCTCTGTGCGAGTGCAGAGATGGACACTTAGCTGGGGAGCTGTGTCATGTGTAGGGGGGGCATTGCCATTAGTTCAGAAGGCATACAAAGGAGCTGCCCCATCAAAAGAATGGAATATTGACATTTGCAGCA
>NC_057419.1:3830356-3892784 GCF_019320065.1 Cervus canadensis
TGGCTTACGTTCCATAGGGTCAGAAACACTTGGATATGGCTGAACCACGAAGCACAGCACAGTGCAGCACATTGAATAATTGTGAAAGAGATTCAGGTAGGGAGGAAAGAGGGAGAAAGGGAAACAAGGGAAATGACAGGAAGGAAAGAAAATCCTCCGTTGCTGGTGAGAACAGAGCAACCAGAGATGTCCCCCAGCAGGAAAGCACCACACATGTCCATCTGAGCACTCTCAGCCGGTTTGAAACAACCATCACCAACTTTGGTCCCACTCCTTCAACCAAACTCATGTGCAGGGTTTACCACTAACAGGCTAATAGTCATCACAGTTTCTCCTCATTCAAATGCTGACTCACCCAGAAGTGAAAAAGATACGTGTGCACCAATGTTCATCACAGCACTGTTTACAATAACCAGGGCATGGAAACCACATAGATGTCTGTCAGCAGACAAATGGGTAAGCAAGCTGTGGTACATAGACACAGTGGAATATTGCTCAGTCATTATAAAGAACACATGTGAATCCATTCTAATGAGGTGGATGAAACTGCAACCTATTATACAGAGTGAAGTAAGTCAGAAAGAAAAACACCAATACACTATTCTAAGGCATATATATGGAATTTAGGAAGATGGAGATGATAACCCTATATGGGAGAGCAAAAGAGACACAGATTTCAAGAACAGTCTTTTGCACTCTGTGGGAAATGCTGAGGGTGGGATGATCTGAGAGAATAACACTGAGACATGTATATTATCATATGTGAAAGGGATAGCCAGTCCATGTTCGATGCATAAGACACGGTGCCCACGACTGGTTTATGGGCCCACCCAGAGGGATTGGATTTGGAGGAAGTTGTTGGGGAAATCAGGATGAGGAATACATATTCTCCCATGGCTGATTCATGTCAGTGTATGGGAAAATCCACCACAATTTTGTAAAGTAAATACCCACGAATTAAAATAAATAAAATAAAATAAAATAGAATCCTTTGATTGAAAGGGCCGAATCACTGTTGACTTGTGACCAAAAAAAAGTCCTTCTTTTCCTTCCTTTCTTCCCTTCTTCCTCCCCTCTATTTCTTTTCTTTTCTTTCTGATTATACAACTGTTAATGCTTGCTTTCCATGTATAGGAATGACAAAGTCCTGACTGTATACCCCATGTTGTACAATGCATACCTGAGCTCATTTTCCACCTAACTATTACTGTGTGCCTCCCACTCCAACACCTCTGTATTGCCCCGCCCTCTTCCCTCCACGCTGGGAACCAGTAGATGCTTCTCTATATTTGTGCACCTCCATTATTATCATGTTATCTACTTTGTAGTATGTTTACATTTTAAAAGTGATATCATACAGTATTTGCCAATCTCTGTCTGTGTTATTTTACTCAATATTCTACCTTCAATGCTGCTGCAAATGTCAATATTCCATTCTTTTGATGGGGCAGCTCCTTTGTATGCCTTCTGAACTAATGGCAATGCCCCCCCTACACATGACACAGCTCCCCAGCTAAGTGTCCATCTCTGCACTCGCACAGAGAAACAAGTCCTCTTCCTCTTCTCCCATGGGAAGTGTGTATTTGAAGCTCAGTCTGGAACCAGTCTTTCCACCTACTTTCTGGCAACCTGGACCTTTTTGTAGCATCTTCAATTCCACAGAAGCCGTCACCCTCCCTCCTCACACACTTATACCTTCCCTGCCCTATCTGCCCCCCACAATCAGAGAACTCAGAGACAAACATAATTTCAAATCAGCTTGATTTCTTTTATTTTCGTTATTAGTGTATGCAGTTGCTATACTATTCAGCATCTGTACTTTTGGCCAGTACTCAGCGGCCAGACCCCCAAGCATTTCTGAGGTTTCTAGCCATGCCCCGAAATCAGTTGCTGTCCACTCGTCCAGCTGGAATGGCGGGGGTGTCCATGGTTTCTGTGACCTCTTCTTGTTCATTCTGATTAGCTGGAACGGCAGGGGTCTCCATGGTCTATGGGACCTCCTCTGGTTCGTTCTGTTTATCTGGAATGCAGGGGTTTCCATGGTTTCCGGGACCTCCTCTGACTCATTCTCATTAGCTGGAATGGCATTGGTCTCCATGGTCTCTGGGACCTCCTCTGGTTCCTTCTGACTACCTGACAAGGCAGGGGTCTCCATGCCATCTGGGATCTCGTCTGGTTGCTTCTGATTCAGCTGTTCAATCGCCTTGGAATTCTGGCTACAGAGCTTTGAGCATCTGATTTTCTTAAGCCTTTGTGTGGTTGGAGTTTTCAGAGACGTTTTATTGGGCAGTTTTGCTAGAATAGGATTATTCGCCCTCACGGATAAGCTGGCCTGCTGTAGAAAACAAGACAGGGAGCATGAATGGCACTAGTTTAGGGAAGACTGTGAAGACAGGTGGGAAGGATGGCTTCAGGAGAAGGGGTGTGGGCAAGGAAGGGTTATGTGCCAGGCAATGACAGGGGAGGGGGTCGTCTGGGGTGGTGTCGATGGGTAGAGTAGTTGGCTGGGTTCAGTTCATCTTGACATTTTCTTCTGGACCTCAATTGATAGGTGGTCTTAGAATTTTTAGAAGATCTTAACACCTGATAGAAAAATGGGCAAGAGGCAGGAGCCAAAACTTTGTAAGAAAGATGTATCACAGGCCTTTAAATTTATGAAGACGTGTTTAAAGACATGAGCAGCCAATTCACAAGAAGAGTATGGATCTAGACCCGAACCACGTTAAGAACATTTTAAGTCTAACGAAGGTAAGAAAAGTGATACTAAAATGCCCTTGAGAACTGAAATCAGGCAGAAATAACATAGATTTTAGTAATTGCTCACAGAGACATTAGGATACTTTGAATAAATGTGTTTTGTGCGTTTTAAAAATAAAGAGAGTCATGGAAATCCTGCTTTTTCCCTGTCCTCATCAGCTGGCATGCTTTGCAAGCCTGGATTAACTCTCGTCCAGTTTATTTTCCTCAAACACTGATCAATAAGCAGATTCAGTCCATATTTGCTTTCATTTATCTACTGAGTGTACCCAAGCTTCTTCTTCAGAGACTCTGGCATCTCAGGGGGAGGAGGGCGAGGGAGCATGAAGTAGACCTTCACAGAGTGCAGTCAGAGTGCCGATCATGATGATGCGGGGAAAGACTCCCTTCCATACACCTCTAAATCCAAGTCTCTTGAGGACCTGAGAGGCATTGCTACCCTTCTCTTTATGCAACACAGACACCACGGAATCAGCAACAGTACGTTCAAAGCAGGCAAACTTCATCATGGTGTATGGTATCTGTCTCATCCAAAGAGGAGCAACCCTCCTGTAGAACGCCTTTAAGCCTTCTTCCTTATACATTTTGGGAGCTGCACCCTCAGAGTGTTAGCATAACCTGGTTGGGTTTGAATTCAAAGCTTAGCAGCTTCCACAGGAGCCAGAACAATGTCAGCAAAGAATTCAGCACTGGCAGATACAGCCAAATTCAGTGACGTGCGCCACAGATAGGCATTCTCCTCTCCAATATATGCTTCATAAAAGCCAAACTTGCAGAGCCCCTGCAGGGAGTAGCCAATGAGGGTCGGGGCCCATCCTTTGGCCAAACCATGGAAACCATTCTCTTTGAGTGTAACTGAAAATCCATTAAGAATGCCCTTGTACTTCTGTAGGTCCACCTGCATACACCATTTGACTTAATCCAGAGGAACAACAGCAGTGTGTGTCAGACCACAACTTAAGACCCCACCAAAGCCACACAGTGCATAAAACTTCATGGAGCAATATTCACAACTGTATTCTTCTACCACGGTGGCTCCTGCTTTCCTTTGCCCATCTTTTACATAGCTGCTCCCATCAGTGAACCATCATGGAGCTACAAACAGCTGGAATGGGTTATTTTGGGTTAGGTAGGGCAAGGGCTGGGGCTTCTAGTAGGGCCCGTCTGAGTGTCTGGAAAGCCTGTTTCATTGTCTCAGTCTAAGTCCAGCTTGGGGTCTCTTTACTTCCCTCATACAAGGGCCGGGCCTTCTCAGCAAACCCTATGGTCAACAGTCTGCAAAATCCAACAGTCCCCAGATACTCTCTCACCTGGAAGGGAGTCTTGGGCCTTCATGGCCTGGGTTAGCCACCTTTGCTCATGCCTGATCTTATACCCCAAACAGGTGACCTCTTGCCTGGCTATTAGCAGAAGGACCTCTGGGTGGCAAGTCTGATATTCGTAGAGGTCCTCACTCAGAGCCTCTTGAACCTCTGTGGGATTACTGGTTGGCCTTCCCCCTCAGTCCACTCAAAGGCAAATATCTCCTGGCCCTGGGCCACCAGGGGTAGGCTGAAAAAGTTATCTTTCAAGTCCAACACAGTGTACAGAGTGTACTCAGGCAGCAAACTGCTCAGGAGGGTATACGGGTTAGATGTCACTCACTGTTTGTTGGCTTCTCGCAGGTAATCTGTCCCCCCTGGCTTCTTTACCAGCAGTAAGGGGGTGTTCCAAGGGGATTGACACTGCTTGAGAATTCCGGTATTCATGAGACATAGAATGTGGGGAGTGATCCTTCACCGAGCTTCCTGGCTCATGGGGTACTATCTCACCCTCACAGGAGTTGCCTAGGCCTTTAGCTTGATGACGACCGGATGTCTGTTTGGCCAGTCCCATCCCTGCCGTTTCAGCCCAGGCCAACGGGTATTTATTCATCTCTTAAGGCTAGGGATAAGACATGTGTCGGCTGTCCAAGTCCATCCATGACTGTCATTCTCCCAGCTCGGTAGGCTTAACTGAATAAAACCCAATGGCCTATCCTTTCTTCCACAGAATCTTAGCATAATCAGTACTGCTATGACACAGGAATGGGATCTCATTTCTCTCCATTTCCTGCTTTAACCACTCTCTCCCCAAGAGTTCTCACCTGCTTAAGCTCCTCTCTAGAAGGGACAGATATTTTCACAATATTATCAATAGCCCACCACTGATCAGCAAGGTAAAGCACCACAGCTGTGAGTGAGTCCTCAGGTGCAAAAGAGCAAGAACTTTCTGGGTCTGATCTCCACCATAGAGAGGTACAAAGTCTACATTTGACAGGCTAATAGGCAGCAGAATTTTCCAGTTCCTCATGACTGCGATTATCCAACATATACCCAGGACTCGGGGAGGGGTGCCGAGTCTTGACTCACCTAGTCACTGTCTTCCCCTGCATATAGAACTCGAAATCCAGGGGAGATTCTCTCTCTGGGTCATACCTCTCCTCAGGTCCCTCTTAGGGCACTCGTTTTTCCAGCGCCCCTGTTCTTTGCAGTAGGCGCACTGATCTTTCTTTAGGGCCTGCCTTTTTTATTTCTGTTTTTCTCCCACAATCTGGGCTAGCTCCCTCTGGTTCTTCTGGTTTTCCCTCATTCTATATTCTCTATCTTCCTTCCTGATCTTCTCAGCTAATTCCCTTTCCTCCCATCGAATTCGTTCTTCCCTTTCTTCTGGGGTCTCCCTATTATTAAATACCTTTTTGGCTGCTTTCAATAAATCCTGAATCGTCTGTTCTCCCAATCTCTCTATCTTTTGTAATTTCTTCCTAATATCTGGGGCTGCCTGATTTACAAACGCTAACAGAACTGCAGTACGTGACTCCTCAGCCTGGGGATCCATAGGTGTATGTTGCCTGAAAGCTTCCATTAGCCTCTCTAGGAAGGCTGCCGGGCTCTCAGTGGGCTCTTGCCTTACTAAATTTACCTTTGCCAAATTTGTTGGCTTTCTTGCTGGGGCCCGCAGGCCAGCCATCAGAGTCTGGCGGTACACTCGGAGACGCTCCTTACCTTCCCCTCGCTCAAAATCCCAGTTAGGCTGCAACAGAGGAAACCCCTTGTCCACGAGATGAGGCTGGGCGGTTGGCCTCCCATTGGCCCCTGGGACCCGTTTCCATGCTTCTGCCAGAATTCGCTCCAGCAACAGCTGTTGACAATCGTAGTGAAAGGAGAGTTTCACCTGGTTGGGTTCTAGTTATTGAGGCTCACTTATTGTAGGGCCTTCAGAGTCCACCAGAGCCCTGGATAACTCATCAATAACTAGAGCCCTGGCCGGGACACATCAATTGCCCCCACAACTGCTCGCCTGTTCACTGAAACTCCTGAAAATAGTGGGAATTGAACAGGAGACAATGCCACACATACACAAACATGGACAAACACGGAGAGCCAAAGACAAACACACGGACTGACAAATGTCGGCCGACAACACAGCACTGGGTTTTGGGCCCCCTTTCCAGACTCGGGATCAGGAGAGGAACTTTCCTTCCCACAGAGCCGGCTGCCTTCCAGCGCGCTCGCTGGCCTCGGCCTTTAGCCAGCTGGAGAAAGCTTTCTCCTGTGCCAGATACCTTTCTGCTTCACAGCAGAGCCCCGGAATTACTCTGGACTTCCTGTGCCAGATACCTTCCTGCTTTACAGCAGGGCCCCGGAATTACTCTGGACTTCCTGTGCCAAATACCTTCCTGCTTTACAGCAGGACCCCAGAATTACTCTGCACTTCCTGTCCTGCCTGAGACAAGACCGGCACACACACAAACACAGAGAGCCAAAGCCAAACACACGGACAGCTGACAACACAGCACTGGGTTTTTGGGCCCCCTGAGTTTCCTGAGCACCTGTGCTATTACCTATCCTTTCCCTCTGTCCTGAAAGTGTTCTCTTCCCCCAGTAAAGGGATCCTGGACGAGCCCCCAAATGTTATGCCCGATGTCTGAATCTCCGAGCGGGAAGAGAGAAGGCCTCCAAGACAATGCAAATCACAGGAAAGGAAGTTTATTACTGACTCGAGCCGGGACTCTCCGCCTGCAACCAAAGCAGTGGTGTGAGTCAGAGAGCCCCGAGCCGAAGCTGTTACACAAATTTATAGGGTGAGAGGCGGATTGGTTACACGTATGCAAAGCAATTTCATTGGTCAATATTTTCGCACGCCCCGGACTTTCCTGGGTGTTTCTGTCCCATTCCTAATTTCCTAATTGGCAAACATCAGTAAGTGTTAAATGAAAGCTAATTGGTCCTAATTGGCAAACAGTGGTCAGTGTTAAGCGAAAGCTACCTGATAATCTAACCAAGTAGGAAGGCCTACACCTAATCTAAGCTGCGTTACTTCTGCTCGTCTCACAGTAATTACCTACCAATTAAAATAAATAAAATAAAATAAAATACATTCCTTTGCCAAAAAGGGCCTAATCAGTATTGGCTTTTCGACCTCCAAAAACGCCGTTCTTTTCACATCTTTCTTCCCTCCTTCCTCCTCCCTCTTTCTTTCCTTTTCTTTCTGATTATAAAATTGTTAAAGCTTGCTTTCCATTTATAGTCATGACAAAGTCCTGGCTCTATTCCCCATGTAGTAAAATGCATCCATGAGCTCATCTTCCACCTAACTAACACTGCGTGGATCCCATACCCCACCTCTGTATTTCCCCTCCTTCTTTCCCTCCCTGTCTCTAACCAGTAGATACTTCTCTATATCTGTGCGCCTCCATTTTTATCATATTCTCTACTTTGTGGTATGTTTAGATTCTATAACTGATATGATATAGTTTTTGTCTATCTCTGTGTGAGTCATTTTACTCAATATTCGACCTGCCATGTTGCTGCAAATGTAAATATTCCATTCTTTTGATGGGGAAGCTCCTTTGGATGCCTTTTGAACAAATGGCAATGCCCCCCACACATATGACACAGCTCCACAGCTAAGTGTCCATCTCTGCATTCATACAGAGAAACTCCAAGTCCTCTTCCTCTTCTCCCATGGGAAGTGTGTCTTTGAAGCTCAGTCTGGAAACAGTTCTTCCCCCTACTTTCTGGCAACGTAGACCTTCTAGTCCCATCTCCAACTCCACAGAAGCCATCTCCCTCCCTCTTCAAACACTTATCCCTTCACTGTCCTCTCTGCTCTCCACTATCAGAGAACTCAGAGACAAACGTAATCTAACACCAGGTTGATTTTATGTTATTTTCGTTATTAATGTATGCAGTTCCTATAATATTCAGCATCTGTACTGTCGGCCAGTACTCAGCGGCGAGACCCTGTGCATTTCTGAGGTGTCTAGACATGCCCTGAAGTCACCGGCTGTTCACTGGTCCAGCTGGAATGGCATGGGTCCATGTCTCTGGGACCTTCTCTGATTCGTTCTGATTAGCTGGAATGGCAGGGGTCTCCATGGTCTCTGGGACATCCTCTGGTTCATTCTGATTAACTGGAATGGCAGGGGTCTCCATGGTCTAGGGGACCTCCTCTGGTTCCTTGGCATACAGCTGTTCATTCGCCTTGGAACTCTGGCTACACAGCTTTGAGATTCTGATTTTCTTAAAATTTTTTGCGGTTGGAGTTTTCTGAGAAATTATCTTGTGCAGCTTTGCTGGAATGGGATTATTCACTCGCATGGTTACACTGGCCCCCTGGCGAAAACAAGAAATTGAGCAAAGAATGACACTGGTTTAGGGAGAGTGTGAAGACAGGTGTGAACGATGGCTTCAGGACAAGGGGTGTGGGCAGAGAATGGTTATGTGCCAGGCAAGGACCGTGGAGGGTGTCTTTTGGAGTGGGGTCCATGGCCAAGAGGAGTTTGCCTGGGTTCAGCTCACCTTGATATTTTTTCTTGACCTCAATTGATAGGAGGTCTTCATCTTCTTCTGGGTTACAGGCGGTGGGTGTTCCATAACTACTCTGGAGCCTTGTGGCTTCCCAGTCACCTCAGTCACTTGACGGACTCACAGAGGTCTGCTCAGACTGCTGAGCTACCCTATATATACCCGACCCCATGGAGCCTCACCATCAGCTTTAGGGGGTCAGCAAGTCTCTTCCCCAGCCAATGGTGTCTCTGGGTGAGCTTTGACATCACAAAGCCTCAACCTGACATGTCTAGCAGAGGATGGGCAGCAATTCAGATGATTTACTGGGAGAAATGAGGCATTTGCAATGCCTTAAACAGGCCTCCAAACTCACCTGCCACCTTCACCTCTATGTCAACTCTGATGGGTCACACAGCAGGCAGAGTGCATCTCCTCCAACCCTTGCCCCACAGCCACACTCAACAGTCATTCATTCTGTTCTCTCTAAGCTTTCACCACTATCTAGCTTTTCATATCTTGCCTAAACTCCCTCCATGACAACTAGGTTGTGTTTAAGTGTCTGTGGAAGCGAGAATCATTGCACTTCCTCCTGCAATGTGGTCTTAATGCACCCTGAAGTCCATTGAATTCTGGGCCAGCCGACAGAAACCTTTCCATCCCGCCTTCGTGTTTCAGTGTTCCCGGAGATCTCTTCCATTTTCTGGTCTTCAGTCAGAAATCCTTGTCTTCAGGCTGTGAGAATGCAGTGAATACACTTGCCCTTGCTGCACAAGGGGCTGTCTCGTTTCAAGTCTAGGACTCAGGGTCACCTAACTAGGAGTACAACCCAGTCTTGGGGATGAACAGGGTGATGGGGAAGGGGCAGAGAAATGCATGTTTCAGGTTGTGCTGGGCGATCCCATGCAGGAAATGCCCGATGTGGCTGATGAGTATTCCCAGCAAGGGGTTGAGCTTGCCCAGAGTTGTGTGAGCCTTGTGTGCAAAGGTCTTCTCAAACATGTGCCCTCACAAATCTCTTTTCTCATCTTGTTTTCTTGTTGGAAGCTCCCTTGGACTTTACCTCACAGCCAAAAGCAAGATGGAATTCATTTCAATGAGCAGCTGCTACAAGCTTCCAGCTTGTTGGACGAAACACTAGTCATCCTGTCCTGTGCATCTAGGTCCCATAGCATCTCATTGAGCTGGTTGTCTCTGGAGGAAAGGGGAATGGACTGTGTGCTCCACCTCAGTCCTCGTTTTTCCAATTGACTCATAGGGTCAGCCAGCCTGAGGTGCAACCCTGGGGACAGTTTGTTGGCTTAGTGGGTCTTCCTGGCTTTCCTGTGAAGTGTTCACATCCTGTTGTCCATTTGTTGCTTACTCACCCCGGGTCCATCACACTGCTGAACATTTTAAGAGGTAGAAAAAGCATGCTGTAAACAAACCCAAAAGATGACTCTTAGAATTGTGAGAAGATCTTAAAACCTGATAGAAAAATGAGCAAGAGGCACGAGCCCACACTTTAAGATAAAGATGTATCATGGGCCTTTAAATTTATGAAGACATGTTTAAAGACATGAGCTGCCAATTCACAAGAAGAGTATGGAACTAGCCCCAACTACGATAAGAACATATTAAATCTAACGAAGGTAAGAAAAATCATACTCAAATTCCCTTGAGACCTGAAACCCAGGCAGTAGTGGGGTAGATTTTAGTAATTGCAGACAGCGACATTAGGATACTTGGAATAACTGTGTTTTGTGTGTTCTAAAAGTAAGGAGAGTTATGTAAATCCTAAAGTAGACCCCATTTGATCTTACAGATATGAAAAACATAATGTCAGATTAAGCATATTTTAAGGGTTTCCTGATGGCTCAGATAGTAAAAAAAAAGAAAAACAGAAAAAAACTCACCTGCAACATGCTAGACCAGGATTCAATCCACGGGTTGGGAAGATCCCCTTGGAGGAGGGAATCGCGGGCTGCTCCAGTATGCTTTCCTGGAGAACCCGCAAGGACAGAGGAGACTGGCAGGCTACAGTCCATGGTGTCAAAAAGAGTTGGACACGGCTGAGCAATGAAGCACAGCACAGCGCAGCACATTGAATGTTTGTGAAAGAAATTCAGGTTGGGAGGAAAGAGGGAGAAAGGGAAATAAGGGAATGAAAGGAAGGAAAGAAAATCCTTTGTTGCTGGTGAGAACAGAGCAACCAGAGATGTCCCCCAGCAGGACAGCACCCCACATGTCCATCTGAGCACTCTCAGCCGGTTTGAAACAACCATCTCCAACTTTAGTCCCACTCCTTCAAGCAAACTCATGTGTAGGGTTTACCTCTAACAGGCTAATATTCATCACGTTTTCTCCTATTCAAATCGTGATTCACCCAGAAGTGAAAAAGGCACGTGTGCCCCAATGTTCATCACACCAGTGTTTACCATAGCCGGGGCATGGAGGCAACCTAGATGTCCATCTGCAGACAAATGGGTGAGAAAGCTGTGGTACATAGACACAATGGAATATTGCTCAGCCATTAAGAAGAACCCATTTGAATCCATTCTAATGAGGTGGATGAAACTGGAGCCTATTATACAGAGCGAAGTAAGTCAGAAAGGAAAACTTCAATACACTCTACTAAGGCATATATATTGAATTTAGGAAGCTGGAGATGATAACCCTATATGGGAGACAGCAAAAGAGACACAGAGTTACAGAAGTGTCTTTTGGACTCTGTGGGACATGGCGAGGGTGGGATGATCTGAGAGAATAGCATTGAAACATGTATATTATCATATGTGAAATGGATAGCCAGTCCATGTTCGATGCATAAGATATTCTGCTCAAGGCTGGTGCACTGTGTTGACACAGAGGGATGGGATGTGGGGGGAGGTGGGAGGGGGGATCAGATTGGGGAACACATGTACACCCATGGCTGATTCATGTCAATGTATGGCAAAAAACACCACAATATTGTAAAGTAATTACCCACAAATTAAAATAAAATAAAATAAAATAAAATAAAAATACATTCCTTTGCCAAAAAGTTCCTAATCAGTATTTGATGTTTGACCTCCAAAAATGTCATTCTTTCCTTCCTTTCTTCCCTCTTTCCTCCCCCTGCTTTCGTTCGATTTCTTTCTTATTATACAAGTGTTAAAGCTTGGTTTCCATTGATCCTTATGATAAAGTCCTGGCTTTATTCCCCATGTTGTAAAATGCATCCATGAGCTCATCTTCCACCTAACTAACACTGCGTGCCTCCCACTCCCCCACCTCTGTATTGCCCCGCCCTCTTCCCCTCCCCGCCTCTAACCAGTAGAAGCTTCTCTATATTTGTGCACCTCCATTTTTATCATATTCTCTACTTTGCGTTATGTTTAGATTCTTTAAGTGATATCATACAGTATTTGTCAACCTCCGTCTGAGGTATTTTACTCAATATTCTACCTGCCATGTTGCTGCAAATGTCAATATTCCATTCTTTTGATGGGGCAGCTCCTTTGGATGCCTTTTGAACAAATGGCAATGCCTCCCCACACAAGACCCAGCCCCCCAGCAAAGTGTCCATCTCTGCACTCACACAGAGAAAAACCAAGTCCTCTTCCTCTTCTCCCATGGGAAGTGTGTCTTTGAAGCTCAGTCTGGAACCAGTTTCTCACCCTACTTTCTGGCAACCTGGACCTTCTGGTCCCATCTCCAGCTCCACAGAAGCCATCTCCCTCCTTCCTCACACACGTATCCCTTCCCTGGCCTCTCTGCTCCCCATATCAGAGAACTCAGAGACAAACATAATTTCACATCAGCTTGATTTTATTTTATTTTCATTATTAATGTATGCAGTTGCTATAGTATTCAGCATCTGTACTGTCGGCCAGTACTCAGCGGTGAGACCCTGTGCATTTCTGAGGTGTCTAGACATGCCCCGAAGTCACTGGCTGTCCACTGGTCCAGCTGGAATGGCATGGGTCCATGGTCTCTGGGACCTCCTCTGATTCGTTCTGATTAGCTGGAATGGCAGGGGTCTCCATGGTCTCTGGGACATCCTCTGGTTCATTCTGATTAACTGGAATGGCAGGGGTCTCCATGGTCTAGGGGACCTCCTCTGGTTCCTTGGCATACAGCTGTTCATTCGCCTTGGAACTCTGGCTACACAGCTTTGAGATTCTGAATTTCTGAAAATTTTTTGCGGTGGGAGTTTCTAAGAAATTTTCTTGTGCAGCTTTGCGGAAAAGGATTATTCACTCGCATGGTTACACTGGCCCCCTGGCGAAAACAAGAAAGCGAGCAAAGAATGACACTGGTTTAGGGAGAGTGTGAAGACAGGTGTGAACGATGGCTTCAGGACAAGGGGTGTGGGCAGAGAATGGTTATGTGCCAGGCAAGGACCATGGAGGGTGTCTTTTGGAGTGGGGTCCATGGCCAAGAGGAGTTTGCCTGGGTTCAGCTCACCTTGACATTTGTTCTTGACCTCAATAGATAGGAGGTCTTCATCTTCTCCTGGGTTACAGGCGGTGGGTGTTCCATAACTACTCTGGAGCCTTGTGGCTTGCCAGTCACCTCAGTCATTTGGAGGACTCACAGAGGTCTGCTCAGACCGCTGAGCTACCCTATATATACCCGACCCCATGGAGCCTCACCATCAGCTTTAGGGGGTCAGCAAGTCTCTTCCCCAGCCAATGGTGTCTCTGGGTGAGCTTTGACATCACAAAACCTCAACCTGACATGTCTAGCAGAGGATGGGCAGCAATTCAGATGATTTACTGGGAGAAATGAGGCATTTGTAATGCCTTAAACAGGCCTCCAAACTCACCTGCCACCCTCCCCTCTATGTCAACTCTGATGGGTCACACAGCAGGCAGAGTGCATCTCCTCCAAACCTTGCCCCACAGCCACACTCCTCGGGCATTCATTCTGTTCTCTCTCAGCTTTCACCATTATCTAGCTTTTCATATCTTGCCTAAACTCCCTCCATGACAACTAGGTTGTGTTGAAGTGTCTGTGGAAGTGAGAATCATTGCTCGTTCGTCCTGCAATGTGGTCTTAATGCACCTTGAAGCCCATTGAATTCTGGGCCAGCCGACAGAAACCTTTCCATCCCGCCTCCGTGTCTCAGTGTTCCCAGAGATCTCTTCCATTTTCTGGTCTTCAGTCAGAAATCCTTGTCTTCAGGCTGTGAGAATGCAGTGAATACACTTGCCCTTGCTGCACAAGGGGCTGTCTCGTTTCAAGTCTAGGACTCAGGGTCACCTAACTAGGAGTACAACCCAGTCTTGGGGATGAACAGGGTGATGGGGAAGGGGCAGAGAAATGCATGTTTCAGGTTGCGCTGGGCGATCCCATGCAGGAAATGCCCCCTGCGGCTGATGAGTATTCCCAGCAAGGGGTTGAGCTTGCCCAGAGCTGTGTGA
This sequence comes from Cervus canadensis, assembly GCF_019320065.1. Lineage (NCBI taxonomy): Eukaryota > Metazoa > Chordata > Mammalia > Artiodactyla > Cervidae > Cervus > Cervus canadensis. The sequence goes on from NC_057419.1 coordinate 3,844,308, forward strand.
GCCTTGTGTGCAAAAGTCTTCTCAACACGTGCCCTCATAAATTTCTTTTCTCATCTTGTTTTCTTGCTGGAAGCTCCCTTGGAGCTTATCTCACAGCCAAAACCAAGGTGGAATTCATCTGCATGAGCAGCTGCCACAAGCTTCCAGCTTCTTGGACGAAACACTAGTCATCCTGTCCTGTGCATCTAGTTCCCATAGCCTCTCATTGAGCTGTTTGGCTCTGGAGGAAAGGGGAATGGATTGTGTGCTCCACCTCAGTCCTCGTTTTTCCAATTGACTCATAGGGTCAGCCAGCCTGAGGTGCAACCCTGGGGACAGTTTGTTGGCTTAGTGGGTCTTCCTGGCTTTCCTGTGAAGTGTTCACATCCTGTTGTCCATTTGTTGCTTACTCACCCCGGGTCCATCACACTGCTGAACATTTTAAGAGGTAGAAAAAGCATGCTGTAAACAAACCCAAAAGATGACTCTTAGAATTGTGAGAAGATCTTAAAACCTGATAGAAAAATGAGCAAGAGGCACGAGCCCACACTTTAAGATAAAGATGTATCACGGGCCTTTAAATTTATGAAGACATGTTTAAAGACATGAGCTGCCAATTCACAAGAAGAGTATGGAACTAGCCCCAACTACGTTAAGAACATATTAAATCTAACGAAGGTAAGAAAAATCATACTAAAATTCCCTTGAGACCTGAAACCCAGGCAGTAGTGGGGTAGATTTTAGTAATTGCAGACAGCGACATTAGGATACTTGGAATAACTGTGTTTTGTGTGTTCTAAAAGTAAGGAGAGTTATGTAAATCCTAAAGTAGACCCCATTTGATCTTACAGATATGAAAAACATAATGTCAGATGAAGCATATTTTAAGGGTTTCCTGATGGCTCAGATAGTAAAAAAAAGAAAAACAGAAAAAAACTCACCTGCAACATGCTAGACCAGGATTCAATCCATGGGTTGGGAAGATCCCCTTGGAGGAGGGAATCGCAGCCTGCTCCAGTATGCTTTCCTGGAGAACCCCCAAGGACAGAGGAGCCTGGTGGGCTACAGTCCATGGTGTCAAAAAGAGTTGGATACGGCTGAGCAATGAAGCACAGCACAGCGCAGCACATTGAATGTTTGTGAAAGAAATTCAGGTTGGGAGGAAAGAGGGAGAAAGGGAAATAAGGGAATGAAAGGAAGGAAAGAAAATCCTTTGTTGCTGGTGAGAACAGAGCAACTAGAGATGTCCCCCAGCAGGACAGCACCCCACATGTCCATCTGAGCACTCTCAGCCGGTTTGAAACAACCATCTCCAACTTTAGTCCCACTCCTTCAAGCAAACTCATGTGTAGGGTTTACCTCTAACAGGCTAATATTCATCACGTTTTCTCCTATTCAAATCGTGATTCACCCAGAAGTGAAAAAGGCACGTGTGCCCCAATGTTCATCACACCAGTGTTTACCATAGCCGGGGCATGGAGGCAACCTAGATGTCCATCTGCAGACAAATGGGTAAGAAAGCTGTGGAACATAGACACAGTGGAATATTGCTCAGCCATTAAGAAGAACCCATTTGAATCCATTCTAATGAGGTGGATGAAACTGGAGCCTATTATACAGAGCGAAGTAAGTCAGAAAGGAAAACTTCAATACACTCTACTAAGGCATATATATTGAATTTAGGAAGCTGGAGATGATAACCCTATATGGGAGACAGCAAAAGAGACACAGAGTTACAGAAGTGTGTTTTGGACTCTGTGGGACATGGCGAGGGTGGGATGATCTGAGAGAATAGCATTGAAACATGTATATTATCATATGTGAAATGGATAGCCAGTCCATGTTCGATGCATAAGACATTGTGCTCAAGGCTGGTGCACTGTGCTGACACAGAGGGATGGGATGTGGGGGGAGGTGGGAGGGGGGATCAGATTGGGGAACACATGTACACCCATGGCTGATTCATGTCAATGTATGGCAAAAAACACCACAATATTGTAAAGTAATTACCCACAAATTAAAATAAAATAAAATAAAATAAAATAAAAATACCTTCCTTTGCCAAAAAGTTCCTAATCAGTATTTGATGTTTGACCTCCAAAAATGTCATTCTTTCCTTCCTTTCTTCCCTCTTTCCTCCCCCTGCTTTCGTTCGATTTCTTTCTTATTATACAAGTGTTAAAGCTTGGTTTCCATTGATCCTTATGATAAAGTCCTGGCTTTATTCCCCATGTTGTAAAATGCATCCATGAGCTCATCTTCCACCTAACTAACACTGCGTGCCTCCCACTCCCCCACCTCTGTATTGCCCCGCCCTCTTCCCCTCCCCGCCTCTAACCAGTAGAAGCTTCTCTATATTTGTGCACCTCCATTTTTATCATATTCTCTACTTTGCGTTATGTTTAGATTCTTTAAGTGATATCATACAGTATTTGTCAACCTCCGTCTGAGGTATTTTACTCAATATTCTACCTGCCATGTTGCTGCAAATGTCAATATTCCATTCTTTTGATGGGGCAGCTCCTTTGGATGCCTTTTGAACAAATGGCAATGCCTCCCCACACAAGACCCAGCCCCCCAGCAAAGTGTCCATCTCTGCACTCACACAGAGAAAAACCAAGTCCTCTTCCTCTTCTCCCATGGGAAGTGTGTCTTTGAAGCTCAGTCTGGAACCAGTTTCTCACCCTACTTTCTGGCAACCTGGACCTTCTGGTCCCATCTCCAGCTCCACAGAAGCCATCTCCCTCCTTCCTCACACACGTATCCCTTCCCTGGCCTCTCTGCTCCCCATATCAGAGAACTCAGAGACAAACATAATTTCACATCAGCTTGATTTTATTTTTTTTCGTTATTAATGTATGCAGTTGCTATAGTATTCAGCATCTGTACTGTCGGCCAGTACTCAGCGGTGAGACCCTGTGCATTTCTGAGGTGTCTAGACATGCCCCGAAGTCACTGGCTGTCCACTGGTCCAGCTGGAATGGCATGGGTCCATGGTCTCTGGGACCTCCTCTGATTCGTTCTGATTAGCTGGAATGGCAGGGGTCTCCATGGTCTCTGGGACATCCTCTGGTTCATTCTGATTAACTGGAATGGCAGGGGTCTCCATGGTCTAGGGGACCTCCTCTGGTTCCTTGGCATACAGCTGTTCATTCGCCTTGGAACTCTGGCTACACAGCTTTGAGATTCTGAATTTCTGAAAATTTTTTGCGGTGGGAGTTTTCTAAGAAATTTTCTTGTGCAGCTTTGCGGAAAAGGATTATTCACTCGCATGGTTACACTGGCCCCCTGGCGAAAACAAGAAAGCGAGCAAAGAATGACACTGGTTTAGGGAGAGTGTGAAGACAGGTGTGAACGATGGCTTCAGGACAAGGGGTGTGGGCAGAGAATGGTTATGTGCCAGGCAAGGACCATGGAGGGTGTCTTTTGGAGTGGGGTCCATGGCCAAGAGGAGTTTGCCTGGGTTCAGCTCACCTTGACATTTGTTCTTGACCTCAATAGATAGGAGGTCTTCATCTTCTCCTGGGTTACAGGCGGTGGGTGTTCCATAACTACTCTGGAGCCTTGTGGCTTGCCAGTCACCTCAGTCATTTGGAGGACTCACAGAGGTCTGCTCAGACCGCTGAGCTACCCTATATATACCCGACCCCATGGAGCCTCACCATCAGCTTTAGGGGGTCAGCAAGTCTCTTCCCCAGCCAATGGTGTCTCTGGGTGAGCTTTGACATCACAAAGCCTCAACCTGACATGTCTAGCAGAGGATGGGCAGCAATTCAGATGATTTACTGGGAGAAATGAGGCATTTGCAATGCCTTAAACAGGCCTCCAAACTCACCTGCCACCCTCCCCTCTATGTCAACTCTGATGGGTCACACAGCAGGCAGAGTGCATCTCCTCCAACCCTTGCCCCACAGCCACACTCAACAGTCATTCATTCTGTTCTCTCTAAGCTTTCACCACTATCTAGCTTTTCATATCTTGCCTAAACTCCCTCCATGACAACTAGGTTGTGTTTAAGTGTCTGTGGATGTGAGAATCATTGCTCGTTCGTCCTGCAATGTGGTCTTAATGCACCTTGAAGCCCATTGAATTCTGGGCCAGCCGACAGAAACCTTTCCATCCCGCCTCCGTGTCTCAGTGTTCCCAGAGATCTCTTCCATTTTCTGGTCTTCAGTCAGAAATCCTTGTCTTCAGGCTGTGAGAATGCAGTGAATACACTTGCCCTTGCTGCACAAGGGGCTGTCTCGTTTCAAGTCTAGGACTCAGGGTCACCTAACTAGGAGTACAACCCAGTCTTGGGGATGAACAGGGTGATGGGGAAGGGGCAGAGAAATGCATGTTTCAGGTTGCGCTGGGCGATCCCATGCAGGAAATGCCCCCTGTGGCTGATGAGTATTCCCAGCAAGGGGTTGAGCTTGCCCAGAGCTGTGTGAGCCTTGTGTGCAAAGGTCTTCTCAACACGTGCCCTCACAAATCTCTTTTCTCATCTTGTTTTCTTGTTGGAAGCTCCCTTGGACTTTACTTCACCGCCAAAACCAAGATGGAATTTATTTCCATGAGCAGCTGCCAGAAGCTTCCAGCTTTTTGGATGAAACACTGAGTCATCCTGTCCTGTGCATCTAGTTCCCAATGTCTCTCATTGAGCTGGTTGGCTCTGGAGGAAATGCGAATGGATTGTGTACTCCACCTCAGTCTTTGGTCTTCCTGTTGACTCGTAGGGTCATCCAGCCTGAAGTGCACCCCTGTGGGCAGTTTGTTGGCTTCGTGGGTCTTTCTGGGTTTCTTGTGAAGTGTTCACATCCTGTTTTCCATTTGTTGCTTTCTCACCCAGGGTCCATCACATTGGTGAACATTTTAAGAGGTAGATCAATCACGCCATAAACAAACCCAAAAGATGACTCTAAAAAATGTTAGATGATCTTAAAACCTGATAGAAAAATGGGGAAGAGGCATGAGCCAACACTTTAAAATAAAGATGTATCACTGGCCTTTAAATTTATGAAGACATGTTTAAAGACACGAGCTGCCAATTCACAAGAAGAGTATGGAACTAGCCCGAACCACGTTAAGAACATATTAAATCTAATGAAGGTAAGAAAAATCATAGTAAAATTCCCTTGAGACCTGAAACCCAGGCAGTAGTGGCACAGATTTTAGTAATTGCAGACAGAGACATTAGGATACTTGGAATAACTGTGTTTTGTGTGTTCTAAAAGTAAGGAGAGTCATGGAAATCCTAAAGTAGACCCCATTTAATCTTACAGATATGAAAAACATAATGTCAGATGAAGCATATTTTAAGGGTTTCCTGATGGCTCAGATAGTAAAAAAAAGAAAAAAAAAAAACCCACCTGCAACATCCTAGACCAGGATTCAATTCATGGGTTGGGAAGATCACCATCGAAGGGGTAATCACAGTGTGCGCCAGTATGCTTTCCTGGAGAACCCCCAAGGACAGAGAAGCCTGGTGGGCTACAGTCCATGGTGTCAAAAAGAGTTGGACATGGCTGAGCAATGAAGCACAGCACAGTGCAGCACACTGAATGTTTGTGAAAGAAATTCAGATAGGGAGGAAAGAGGGAGAAAGGGAAACAAGGGAATGAAAGGAAGGAAAGAAAATCCTCTGTTACTGGTGAGAACAGAGCAACTAGGGATGTCCCCCAGCAGGACAGCACCCACATGTCCATCTGAGCACTCTCAGCCGGTTTGAAACAACCATCTCCAACTTTAGTCCCACTCCTTCAAGAAAACTCATGTGTAGGGTTTACCTCTAACAGGCTAATATTCATCACGTTTTCTCCTATTCAAATCGTGATTCATCCAGAAGTAAAAAAGGCACGTGTGCCCCAATGTTCTTCACACCAGTGTTTTACAATAGCCAGGGCATGGAAGCCACCTAGATACCCATCAGCAGACAAGTGGTTAAGAAAGCAGTGGTACGTAGACGCAATGGAACATTTCTCTGTCATTAAAAAGAACCCATTTGAATCCATTCTAATGAGATGGATGAAACTGGAGCCTATTATACAGAGCGAAGTAAGTCAGAAAGGAAAACTTCAATACACTCTACTAAGGCATATATATTGAATTTAGGAAGCTGGAAATGATAACCCTATATGGGAGACAGCAAAACAGACAGAGATTTACGGAACAGTCTTTTGGACTCTGTGGGACACGGTGAGGGTGGGATGATCTGAGAGAATAGCATTGAAAGAAGTATATTATCGTATGTGAAAGGGATAGCCAGTCCATGTTCGATGCATAAGACAGGGTGCTCAAGGCTGGTGCACTGTGCTGACACAGAGGGATGGGATGTGGGGGGAGGTGGGAGGGGGGATCAGGATGGGGAACACATGTACACCCATGGCTGATTCATGTCAATGTATGGCAAAAAACACCACAATATTGTAAAGTAATTACCCACAAATTTAAATAAAATAAAATAAAATAAAAAAGAAATACCTTCCTTTACCCAAAAGTTCCTAATCAGTATTTGATTTTTGACCTCCAAAAATGCCATTCTTTTCCTTCCTATCTTCCCTCCTTCTTCCCCCTCCTTTCTTTCCTTTTCTTTCTTATTATACAACTTTTAAAGCTTGCTTTCCATTGATCCTTATGATAAAGTCCTGGCTCTATTCCCCAAGTTGTAAAATGCATCCATGAGCTCATCTTCCACCTAACTAACACTGCGTGCCTCCCACTCCCCCACCTCTGTATTGCCCCGTCCTCTTCCCCTCCCCGCTGGTAACCAGTAGAAGCTTCTCTATATTTGTGTGCCTCCATTTTTATCATATTATCTACTTTACTGTATGTTTAGATTCTATAAGTGATATCATCCAGTATTTGTCACTCTCTCTAAGGTATTTTACTCAATATTCTACCTTCCATGTTGCTGCAAATGTCAATATTCCATTCCTTTGATGGGGCAGCTCCTTTGGATGCCTTTTGAACAAATGGCAGTGAACCCCCACACAAGACCCAGCTCCCCAGCAAAGTGTCCATCTCTGCACTCACACAGAGAAAAACCAAGTCCTCTTCCTCTTTCCTATGGGAAGTGTGTCTTGGAAGCTCAGTTTGGAACCAGTTTTTCGCCCTACTTTCTGGCAACCTGGACCTTCTGGTCCCATCTCCAACTCCACAGAAGCCATCTCCCTCCCTCCTCACACAATTATCGCTTCCCTGCCCTCTCTCCCCCCCACTGTCAGAGAACTCAGAGACAAACGTAATTTCATATCAGGTTGATTTTATTTTATATTCGTTATTAATGTATGCAGTTTCTATAATATTAGACATCTCTATTCTTGTCCAGTACTCAGCGGCCAGACCCCCAAGCATTTCTGAGTTCTCTAGCCATGCCCCAAGTCACTGGCTGTCCACTGGTCCAGCTGGAATGGCAGGAGTGTCCATGGTCTCTGGGACCTCCAATGGTTTGTTCTGACTAGCTGGAATGGCAGAGGTCTCCATGGTCTCTGGGACATCCTCTGGTTCATTCTGATTAACTGGAATGGCAGGGGCCTCCATGGTCTCTGGAATCTGCTCTGATTCATTCTTATTGGCTGGAATGGCAGGGGTCTCCATGGTCTCTGTGACGTCCTCTGGTTCCTTCTGATTCAGCTGTTCATTCGTCTTGGAAATCTGGCTACAGAGCTTTGAGCATATGATTTTCTTAAGCTTTTTTTCTGGTTGGAGTTTTCAGAGAAGTTTACTTGGACAGCTTTGCCAGAATGGGATTATTCACCCTCAAGGTTACTGTGGCCACCTGGAGAAAACCAGACAGGGAGCAAGAATGGCACTGGTTTAGGGAAGAGAGTGAAGGCAGGTGGGAACGATGGCTTCAGAAGAAAGGGTGTGGGCAGAGAAGGGTTATGTGCCAGGGAAGGACCGTGGAGGGTGTCTTTTGGAGTGGGATCGATGGGAAAGAGACGTTTGGCTGGATTCAGCTCACCTTGACATTTTTACTGCATCTCAATTAATAGGAGGTCTTCATCTTCTCCTGGGTAACAGGAGGTGGGAATTCCATAACTACTCTAGAGCCTTGTGGCTTCCCAGTCACCTCAGTCATTTGGAGGACTCACGGTGGTCTGCTCAGAGCACCTGAGCACCCCTATATATACCCGTCCCATTGGAGACTCACCCTCATGGTTTATGAGGTCAGGAAGTCTCTTCCCCAGCCAATGGTGGCCCAGGGTGAGCTTTGACATCAAAAAGCCCCATCCTGACATGTCTAGCCGAGAATGGGCAACAATTCAGATGATTTGCTGGGAGAAGTGAGGCATTTGTAATGCCTTAACGAGGCCTCCAAACTCATCTGCCACCCTCACGTCTATGTCAACTCTGATGGGTCGCACAGCAGACAGAGTACGTCTCCTCCAACCTTGCCACAGAGCCACACTCCTCGGGCATTCATTCTGTCTCTCTAAGCTTTCACCATTATCTAGCTTTTCATATCTGGCCTAAACTCCCTCCATGACAACTAGGTTGTGTTTAAGTGTTTCTGGATGTGAGAATCATACCATGTTCCTCCTGCAATGTGGTCTTCATGCTCCTTGAAGCCCATTGAATTCTGGTCCAGCCCACAGAAACCTTTCCATCCCACCTCCTTGTCACAGTGTTCCCGGAACTCTGCTCCGTTTTCTGGTCTCCAGTCGGGAAACCCTTGTCTTCAGGCTGTGAGAATGTAGTGAATACACTTGCGATTGCTCCACACGGAGCTGTCTCGTTTCAAGTCTAGGACTCAGGGTCACCTCACTTAGGAGTACTACCCAGGCTTGGATTTGAACAAGTTGATGGGGAAGGGGCAGAGAAATGCATGCTTCAGGTTGTGCTGGGCGATCCCATGCAGGAAATGCCCACCTGTGGCTGATTAGTATTCCCAGCAAGGGGTGGAGCTTCTCAGAAGTGTGTTAGCCTTGTGTGCAATGGTCTTCTCAACACGTGCCCTCACAAATCTCTTTTCTCATCTTGTTTTCTTGTTGGAAGCTCCCTTGATTCTTACCTCACAGCCAAAACCATGATGGAAATCATTTCCATGAGCAGGTTCCACAAGCTTCTATCTTCTTGGACGAAACACTGGGTCATCCTGTCCTGTGGACCTAGTTTCCATGGTCTCTCATTGAGATGGTTGGCTCTGGAGGAAAGGGGAGTTTATTGTGTCTTCCACCTCAGTCCTCGTTTTTCCATTTGACTCGTAGAGTCAACGAGCCTGAGGTGCATCCCTGGGGACAGTTTGTTGGCTTAGTGGGTCTTCCTGGGTTTCCTGTGAAGTGTTCAAATCCTGGTGTCCACTTGTTGCTTACTCATGCAGGGTCCATCACACTGCTGAATATTTCAAGAGGTAGAAAAAGCACGCCATAAGCAAAGCCAAAAGATGACTCTTAGAATTTTTAGACGATCTTAAAACCTGAAAGAAAAATAGGCAAGAGGCAAGAGCCAACATTTAAAAGAAAGATGTATCACTGGCCTTTAAATTTATGAAGACATGTTTAAAGACATGAGCAGCCAATTCACAAGAAGAATATGGAACTAACCCCGAACCACATTAAGAACATGTTAAAGCTCATGAAGGTAAGAAACACATTACTAAAATTCCCTTGAGAACAGAAACTCAGGCAAAAGTGACGTAGATTTTAGTAATTGCAGACAGAGACATTAAGATACTTGGAATAACTGTGTTTTGTGTGTTCTAAAAGTAAGGAAAGACATTTAAAGCCTAAAATAGACCCCATTTGGTCCTAAAGATATGAAAAACATAATGTCAGATGAAGCCTATTTTAAGGGTTTCCTGACAGCTCAGATAGTATAAAAACAAATACCCACCTGCAACATGGGAGAGCAGGATTCAATCGCTGGTTTGGGAAGATCTGCTGCAGGGGGGAATGGCAACCTTCTCCAGTATGCTTGCCTGGAGAATCCCCGTGGACAGAGGAGCCTGGTGGGCTACAGTCCATGGGGTCAAAAAGTTGAACACGGCTGGGCAATGAAGACAAGCACAGCACAGCACATTGAATGTTTGTGAAAGAAAGGCATGTAGGGAGGAAAGAGGGAGAAAGGGAAACAACAGAAATGAAAGCAAGGAAAGAAAATCCTTTGTTGCTGGTGAGAACAGAGCAATCAGAGATGTCTCCCAGCAGGACAGCACCCCACATGTCCAACTGAGCACTCTCAGCCGGTTTGGAACAACCATCTCCAACTTTGGTCCCACTCCTTCAAACAAACTCATGTGCAGGGTTTACCACTAACAGGCTAATATTCATCATGGTTTCTCTTATTCAAATCGTGATTCACCCAGCCTTGAAAAAGACACGTGTGCCCCAATGTTCATCACAGCACTGTTTACAATAACCAGGGCATGGAATCATCCTAGATGTCCATCAGCAGACAAATGGGTAAGAAAGCTGTGGCATATAGACACAATGGAATATTGCTCAGCCATTAAAAAGAACACATTTGAATCCATTCTAATGAGGTGGATGAAACTGGAGCCTATTATACAGAGTGAAGTAAGTCAAGAAGAAAAATACCAATAAAGTATACTAAGGCATATATATTGAATTTAGGAAGTTGGAGATGATAACCCTATATGGGAGACAGCAAAAGAGACACAGATTTATAGAATAGTCTTTTGGACTCTGTAGGAGACAGCGAGGGTGGGATGATCTGAGAGAATAACATTGAAACCTGTATATTATCATATGTGAAATGGATAGCCAGTCCATGTTCGATACATAAGACAGGGTGCTCACGGCTGGTGCACTTGGCTGACCCAGAGGGATGGGATAGGGAGTGATATGGGATGGGGAATCAGGATGGGGAACACATGTACACCCATGGCTGATTTATGTCAATGTATGGCCAAATCACCACAATATTGTAAAGTAATTGTTATGCCCGATGTCCGAATCCCCGAGTGGGAAGAGAGAAGGCCTTCAAGACAGTGCAACTCGCAGGAAGGGATGTTTGTTACTGACTCGAGACAGGATTCTCCTCCTGCAACCAACGCAGTGGTGTGAGTCAGAGAGCCCCGAGCCCAAGTGGTTACACAAATTTATAGAGTGAGAAGCAGATTGGTTACACGTTTGCAAAACAATTTCATTGGTCAATACTTTCGCACGCGGGGGTCTTTCCTGGGGGTTTCCGCCCCATTCCTAATGTCCTAATTGACAAACATCGGTCAGTGTTAAGTGAAAGCTAATTCGTCTTAATTCACAAACAGTGGCCAGTGTTAAGTGAAAGCTACCTGATAATCTTATCAAGTAGGACGGCCTACTCCTAATCTAAGCTGCGTTACTTCTGCTCGCCTCACATTCCCCCCTGTCTGTTGTTCAAGTAGAGGAATCTTCCTCTTTTCCATCTTGGGCCGCTGACACTATAAGTGGACCCAGGAGGGTGGATTCCTGAGGTCTTGTTGAGCAGCTCATGAGTCTTCCCGTCACTGATCAGCAGAGAACTAGGAGACCTCCCGGCGGACGAGTTTCAGTACGGGTGAGGACTCCTCTTTCATTTCCTGTTCTTCCAATGTTGCTTGCCGCACGTGATTGCAGTGAACCCAGGGTCCAACCCCGTAGGAGTGGCACGGAGAACAACACAAGGGCCTTTCCGTCTAGGTTTTAAGGGCAGCTTATAAGGGGTGTTACGTGCCTGAAAGAGTGCGAAGGGAAGGAGGGTCACCCAGTCCCTGCCAGTCTCTATTGCCAACTTTGTCAAAGTTTCTTTTAGGGTCCGATTCATCCTCTCAACCTGTCCTGAACTCTTGGGATTATATTCACAATGTAACTTCCATTTTGTCCCCAGAGCTTGGGCCAACCCTTGTACAATCTGGCCCACAACGGCAGGTCCGTTATCAGAGCCCATAGTCACCGGCAGCCCGTACCTAAGCATTATCTCCTCTAAGATCTTTTTAGCAAACACTATTGCTGTCTCTCCCTTAGCAGGGAAGGCTTCCACCCACCCTGAGAAGGTATCTACCAGAACCAACATATAGCGATACCCGTACTTGTCTGGCCTTTCCTCAGTGAAATCTATCTCCCAGTGTTGCCCTGGCTCTTCCCCTTGGTTCCTTGTTCCCGTGTGCTGCTTTTTCCCTGTCCTCATCAACTGGCATGCTTTGCAAGCCTGGATTATCTCTCGTCCAGTTGTATTTTCCTCAAACACTGATCAACATGCAGATTCAGTCCATATTTGCTTTCATTTTTCTACTGAGTGTACCCAAGCTTCTTCTTCAGAGACTCTGGCATCTCACGGGGAGGAGGGCGAGGGAGCCTGAAGCAGACCTTCACAGAGTGCAGTCAGAATGCCGATCATGATGATGCGGGTAAAGAGTCCCTTCCATACATCTATAAATCTAAGTCTGTTGAGGACCTGAGAGGCATTGCTACCCTTCTCTTTATGCAACACAGACACCACGGAATCAGCAACAGTATGTTCAAAGCAGGCAAACTTCATCATGGCGTATGATATCTGTCTCATCCAAAGAGGAGCAACCCCCTTGTAGAACGGCTTTAAGCCTTCTTCCTTATACATTTTGGGAGGTGCATCCCTCAGAGTGTTAGCATAACCTGGTTGGGTTTGAATTCGAAGCTTAGCAGCTTCCATAGGAGCCAGAGCAATGTCAGCAAAGAATTCAGCACTGGCAGATACACACAAATTCAGTGACGTGCGCCACAGATAGGCATTCTCCTCTCCAAGCATATACTTCTTAAAAGCCAACCTTGCAGAGCCCCTGCAGGGAGTAGCCAATGAGGGTCGGGGCCCATCCTTTGGACAAACCACAGAAACCATTCTCTTTGAGTGTAACTGAAAATCCATTAAGAATGCCCCTGTACTTCTGTAGGTCCTCCTGCATAAGCCATTTCACTAAATCCAGAGGAACAACAGCAGTGTGTGTCAGACCACAACTTAAGACCCCACCAAAGCCACACAGTGCATAAAACTTCACGGTGCCATATTCACAACTGTACTCTTCTACCACAGTGGCTCACGCTTTCCTTTGCCCATCTTTTACATAGCTGCTCCCATCAGTGAACCATCATGGAGCTACAAACAGCTGGAATGGCTGATTTTTGGTTAGGTAGGGCAAGGGCTGGGGCTTCTATTAGGGCCCGTCTGAGTGTCTGGAAAGCCTGTTTCATTGTCTCAGTCCAAGTCCAGCTTGGGGTCTCTTTACTTCCCTCATACAAGGGCCGGGCCTTCTCAGCAAACCCCATGGTCCACAGTCTGCAATATCCAACACTCCCCAGAAACTCTCTCACCTGGCGGGGGGTCTTGGGCCTTCATGGCCTGGGTTAGCCACCTTTTCCCCTGCCTGATCTTATACCCCAAACAGGTGACCTCTTGCTGGGCTATTAGCAGAAGGACCTCTGGGTGGCAAGTCTGATATTCATAGAGGTCCTCACTCAGAGCCTCTTGAATCTCTGTGGAATTACCGGTTGGCCTTCCCCCTCAGTCCACTCAAAGGCAAATATCTCCTGGCTCTGGGACGCCAGGGGTAGGCTGAAAAAGGCATCTTTCAAGTCCAACACAGTGTACCAAGTGTACTCAGGCAGCAAACTGCTCAGGAGGGTATAGGGGTTAGATGTCACTCACTATTTGTTGACTTCTCGCAGGTAATCTGTCCCCCCTGGCTTCTTTACCGGCAGTAAGGGGGTGTTCCAAGGGGATTGACACCGCTTGAGAATTCCGGTATTCATGAGACGTCGAATGTGGGAGTGATCCTTCACTGAGCTTCCTGGCTCATGGGGTACTATCTCACCCTCACAGGAGTTGCCTAGGCCTTTAGCTTGATGATGACCGGATGTCTGTTTGGCCAGTCCCATCCCTGCCATTTCAGCCCAGGCCAACGGGTATTTATTCATCTCTTAAGCCTAGGGATAAGACATGTATCGGCTGTCCAAGTCCATCCATGACTGCCATTCTCCCAGCTCTGTAGGCTTAACTGAATAAAACCCAGTGGCGTCTCCTGTCTTCCTTGTCCACCTCCATTATTATCATATTCTCTACTCTGCGGGATGTTTACATTCTATAAGTGACATCATACAGTATTTGTCAATCTCTCTCTGAGGTATTTTACTCAATATTCTACCTTCCATTTTGCTGCAAATGTCAATATTCCCTTCTTTTGATGGGGTAGTTTCTTTGTATGCCTTTTGAACAAATGGCACTAGCCCCCCACACACGACGAAGATCCCCAGCTAAGTGTCCATCTCTGTACTCACTCAGGCAAACTCCAAGTCCTCTTGCTCTCCTCCCATGGGAAGTGTGTCTTTGAAGCTCAGTCTGGAACCAGTTCTTTCACCTCCTTTCTGGCAACCTGGACCTTCTGATCCCATCTCCAACTGCACAGAAGCCATCTCCCTCCCTCCTCACACACTTATCCCTGCCCTGCCGTCTCTGCCCCCTACTATCAGAGAACTCACAGACAAACATAATTTCACATCAGCTTGATTTTATTTTATTTTCGTTATTAGTCTATGCAGTTACTCTAATATCAGCATCTGTATTTTTGGCCAGTACTCAGCCGTCATTACCACAAACATTTCTGAGGTGTCTAGCCATGCCCCGAAGTCACTGGCAGTCCACTGGTCCATCTGGAATGGGAGGGGTCTCCATGTTCTCTGGGACCTAGTCTGTTTCATTCTGATTAGCTGGAAATGCAGGGGTCTCCATGGTCTCTGGGACTTCCTCTGATTCAATCTGCTTACCTGGAATGGCAGGGTCCTCAATGGTCTCAGGGACCTCCTCTGGTGCACTCTGATAAGCTGGAAATGCAGGGGTCTTCATGGTCTCTGGGACCTCCTCTGGTTCCTTCTGATTACCTGGAATGTCAGGGGTCTCCATGGTCTCTGGGACCTCCTCTGGTTCCTTCTGATTTAGCTGTTCATTCATCTTGGATCTCTGGCTACAGAGCTTTGAGGATCTGATATTCTTAACCTTTTTCTGTGGTGGGAATTTTCAGAGAAGAGTTCTTGGGCAGCTTTATCAGAAGGGGATTACTCACCCTCACGGTTTCCCTGGCCACTTGGATCAAACAATACAAGGAGCATGAATGGCACTGGTTTAGGGAAGAGTGTGAAGTCAGGTGGGAACGATGGCTTCAGGAGTAGGGGTGTAGGCAGCGAAGGGTTATGTGCCAGGCCAGGACAGGGGAGGGTGTCTTCTGGGGTGGGGTCGATAGGCAAGTGGAATTTTACTGAGTTCAATTCACCTTGACAGTTTTCTCTGGACTCAATGGATAGGAGGTCTTCATCTTCTCCTGGGTAACAGGAGGTGGGTGTTCCATAACTACTCTGGAGCCTTGTGGATTCCCAGTCACCTCTGTCAATTGGAGGACTCACAGTGGTCTGCTCGGAGGCCCTGAGAACCCCTATATATACCCGTCCCCCTGGAGCCGCACCCTCATGCTTTATGAGCTCAGCAAATCTCTTTCCCAGCGAATGGTGGCCCTGAGTGTGCTTTGACATCACAAAGCCCCATCCTAACATGTCTAGTGGAGAATGGGGAGCTATTCAGATGATTTGCAGAGAGAAATCTGGCATTTGTAATGCCCTAAAGAGGCCGCCAAACTCACCTGCCACTCTCACCTCTATGTCAACTCTGATGGGTCACACAGCAGGCAGAGTGCATCTCCTCCAAACCTTGTCCCACAGCCACACTCCTCGGGCATTCATTCTGATCTCTCTCAGCTTTCACCATTATCTAGCTTTTCATATCTTGTCTACACTCCCTCCATGACAGCAAGGTTCTGCTAAAGTGTCTGTGGAAGCAAAATTATTGCTCTTTCGTTCTGCAGTGTAGTCTTAATGCACCCTGAAGCACATTGAATTCTGGGCCAGCCGACAGATACCTATCCATACCTCCTCCTTGTCTTACTGTTCGCGGATCTCCCCTGCATTTTCTGGTCTCCAGTCGGAAACCCTTGTCTTCAGGCTGTGAGAATGCAGTGAATACCCTTGCCCTTGCTCCACACGGAGCTGTCTCTTTTCAAGTCTAGGACTCAGGGTCACCTCACTAGGAGTAGTACCGAGGCTTGGGATTGAGGACGGTGATGTGGAAGGGGCAGACAAATGCATGTTTCAGGTTGTCCTGAGGGATCCCTTGCAGGACATGCTCAGCTGCGTCTGACTAGTATTCCCAGCAAGGGGTGTGGCTTGCCCAGGGCTGTGTGAGCCTTGTGTGCAAAAGTCTTCTCAACACGTGCTCTCACAAATCTCTATGCTCATCTTGCTTACTTGCTGGATGCTCCCTTGGAGCTTACCTCACAGCCAACACGAAGGTGGAATTCATTTCCATGAACAGCTGCCACGAGGTTCCAGCTTCTTGGACGAAACACTAAGTCACCCTTTTCTGTGCATATAGTTCCCATGGTCTCTCATTGAGCTGGTTGGCTCTGGAGGAAAGGGGAATGGATTGTGTGCTCCACCACAGTCCTCCTTTTTCCAATCAACTCGTAGGGTCAACCAGCCTGAGGTGCACCCCTGGGGACACTTTGTTTGCTTTGTGGGTCTTCCTGCGTTTCCTGTGAAGTGTTCACAACCTGTTGTCCATTTGTGGCTTACTCACTGTGGGTCCATCACACTGCTGAACATTTTAAGAGGTAGAAAACGCACTCTGTAAACAAACCCAAATGATGACTCTTAGAATTGTTAGAAGATCTTAAAACGTGATAGAAAAATGGGAAAGAGGCATGTGCCAACCCTTTAAAGAAAGATGTATCACTGGCCTTTAAATGTATGAAGACATGGTTAAAGACATGAGCAGCCAATTCACAAGAACAGTGTAGAACTAACCGCGAACGATGATAAGAACATATTAAATCTAACAAAGGTAAGAAAAATCATACTAAAATTCCCTTGAGAACAGAAAGTCAAGCAGAAGTGGCATAGATTTTAGTAATTTCAGAAAGAAACATTAAGATGCTTGGAATAAATGTGTTTTCTCTTTTCTAAAAATAAGGAGAGGCATGGAAATCATAAAATAGACCCCATTTGATCTTACAGATATGAAAAACATAGTGTCAGATGTAGCCCCTTTTAAGGGTTCCCTGATGGCTCAGATAGTAAAAAACTAAATAAATAAATAAACAACAACAACAAAAAATACACCTGCCACATGGGAGACCAGGAATTAATCCCTGGGTTAGGAAGATTCCCTGGAGGGGGGAATGGCATTCTGTTCCAGTATCAACTGGAGAATCCCCATGGACAGAGGAGCCTGGCCAGTCTAGAGTCCATAGGGTCACAAAACGTGGACATGGCTAAACAAAGAAGCACAGCACAGTGCAGCACATTGAATGTTTTTGAGTGAAGTTCAGATAGGGAGGAAAGAGGGAGAAAGGGAAACAAGGCAAATGAAAGCAAGGAAAGAAAATCCACTGTTCCTAGTGAGAACAGAGCAACCAGAGATATCCCCCTACAGGACAGCACCCCACATGTCCATCTGAGCACTCTCAGCCGGTTTGAAACAACCATATCCAACTTTGGTCCCACTCTTTCAACCAAACTCATGTGCGGGGTTTACCACTAACAATCTAATAGTCATCACGGTTTCTCCTCATTCAAATCCTGATTCACCCAGAAGTGAAAAAGACAAGTGTGCCACATTGTTGATCACAGCACTGTTTACAATAACCAGGGCATGAAGCAACCTAGATGTCCATCAGCAGACAAATGGGTAAGAAAGCTGCGGTACATAGACAAAATGGAATATTGCTCAGCCATTAAAATATAAAAAGAACACATGTGAATCCATTCTAATGAGGTGGATGACACTGGAGCCTACTATACAGAGCGAAGTAAGTCAGAAAGAAAAATGCCAATACACTATTCTCAGGTATATATATATATATTGAATTCAGGAAGAGGGAGATGATGACCCCATATGGGAGACAGCAAAAAAGACAAAGATTTACAGAACTGTCTGTGGACTCTGTGGGAGACGGCGAGGGTGGGATGACCTGAGAGAAGAGCATTGAAACATGTATATTATCGTTTGTGAAAGGGATAGCCAGTCCATGTTCGATGCATAAGACAGGGTGCCCAGGACTGGATCACTGGGCTGACCCAGAGGGTTTGGATTGGGAGGAAGATGTGAGGGGGAATCAGGACAGGACATAAATGTACTCCCATGGCTGATTCATGTCAATGTACGGCAGAAACCACCACAATATTGTAATGTAAATACCCACCAATTGAGATAAATTAAATAAAATAAAATAGAACCCTTTGATAAAAAGGGCCTAATCAGGATTGACTTTTTGACCTACAAAAACGCCCTTCTTTTCCTTCCTTGCTTCCGTCCTTCCTCCCCCCTGTTTCTTTCCTTTTCTTTCTGATTCTAAAACTGTTAAAGCTTGCTTTCCATGTATAGTTATGACAAAGTCCTGGCTCTTTTCCACATGTTGTACACTGCATCCCTGAACTCATCTTCCACCTAACTATCACTGCGTGCCTCCCACTCCCCTTCCTCTGTATTGCCCTGCCTTCTTCCCCTCCCCACTGGTAACCAGTAGATGCTTCTCTATATTTGTGCACCTCCATTATTATCATATTCTCTACTGTGCAGGATGTTTACATTCTATAAGTGATATCATACAGTATTTGTCCAATCTCTCTGAGGTATTTTACTCAGTATTCTACCTTCCATTTTCCTGCAAATGTCAATATTCCATTCTTTTGATGGGGCAGGTCCTTTGTATGCCTTTTGAAAAAATGGCACTGGCCCCTCACACACGACACAGATCCCCAGCTAAGTGTCCATCTCTGCACTCACCCAGGCAAACTCCAAGTCCTCTTTCTCTCCTCACATGGAAAGTGTGTCTTTGAAGCTCAGTCTGGAACCAGGTCTTTCACCTCCTTTGTGGGAAACTAGACATTCTGATCCCATCTCCAACTCCACAGAAGCCATCTCCCTCCCTCACACACTTATCCCTGCCCTGCCCTCTCTGCCCCCTACTATCAGAGAACTCACAGACAAACAGAATTTCACATCAGCTTGATTTCATTTTATTTTCGTTATTAGCGTATGCAGTTGCTCGAATATTCAGCATCTGTATTTTTGGCCAGTACTCAGCGGTCAGTACCACAAGCATTTCTAAGGTGTTTAGCCATGCCCCGAAGTCACTGGCTGTCCACTGGTCCAGTTGGAATGGGAGGGGTCTCCATGATCTCTGGGTCCTAGTCAGTTTCATTTTGATTAGCTGGAAATGCAGGGGTCTCCATGGTCTCTGGGACCTCCTCTGCTTCAATCTGCTTACTGGAATGGCAGGGTCCTCCATGGTCTCTGGGACCTCCTATTGTTCACTCTGATTAGCTGGAAATGCAGGGGTCTTCATGGTCTCTGGGACCTCCTCTGGTTCCTTCTGATTACCTGGAATGTCAGGGGTCTCCATGGTCTCTGGGACCTCCTCTGGTTCCTTCTGATTTAGCTGTTCATTCATCTTGGAACTCTGGCTACAGAGCTTTGAGCATCTGATTTTCTTAACCTTTTTTTGTGGTGGGAGTTTTCAGAGAAGATTTCTTGGGCAGCTTTTCCAGAATGGGATTACTCACCCTCACTGTTACCCTGGCCAGCTGGATCAAACAATACAAGGAGCAAGAATGGCACTGGTTTAGGGAAGAGTGTGAAGACAGGTGGGAACGATGGCTTCAGGAGTAGGGGTGTGGGCAGCGAAGGGTTATGTGCCAGGCAAGGACAGGGGAGGGTGTCTTCTGCGGTGGGGTCGATAGGCAAGAGGAGTTTTGCAGGGTTCAGTTCACCTTGACAGTTTTTTCTGGACCTCAATGGATAGGAGGTCTTCATCTTCTCCTGGGTAACAGGAGGTGGGTGTTCCATAACTACTCTGGAGCCTTGTGGCTTCCCAGTCACCTCAGTCAATTGGAGGCCTCACAGTGTTCTGCTCAGAGGCCCTGAGCACCGCTATATGTACCCGTCCCCCTGGAGCCTCACCCTCATGCTTTATGAGGTCAGCAAGTCTCTTTCCCAGACAATGGTGGCCCTGGGTGAGCTTTGACATCACAAAGCCACATCCTGACATGTCTAGCGGAGGATGGGGAGTAACTCAGATGATTTGCTGGGAGAAATGAGGCATTTGTAATGCCCTAAAGTGGCCGCCAAACTCACCTGCCACTCTCACCTCTATGTCAACTCTGATGGGTCACACAGCAGGCAGAGTGCATCTCCTCCAAACCTTGCCCCACAGCCACACTCTTCGGGCAGTCATTCTGTACTCTCTCAGCTTTCACCATTATCTAGCTTTTCATATCTTGTCTACACTCCCTCCATGACAACTAGGTTGTGCTTAAGTGTCTGTGGTAGCAAAATAGTTGCTCTTTCGTTCTGCAGTGTAGTCTTAATGCACCCTGAAGCACATTGAATTCTGGGCCAGCCGACAGATACCTATCCATACCTCCTCCTTTTCTCAGTATTCGCGGAGCTCGCCTCCATTTTCTGGTCTCCAGTCGGAAACCCTTGTCTTCAGGCTCTTAGAATGCAATGAATACACTTGCCCTTGCTCCACATGGAGCTGTGTCTTTTCAAGTCTAGGACTCAGGGTCACCTCACTAGGAGTAGTACCGAGGCTTGGGATTGAACAGGGTGATGGGGACGGGGCAGAGAAAATGCAGGTTTCAGGTTGTGCTGGGGGATCCCATGCAGAAAATGCCCAGCTGCGTCTGACTAGTATTCCATGCAAGGGGCGTGGCTTGCCCAGAGCTGTGTGAGCCTTGTGTGCAAAGGTCTTCTCAACACGTGCCCTCACAAATCTCTTTGCTCATCTTGATTACTTGCTGGAAGCTCCATTGGAGCTTACCTCACAGCCAAAACCAAGGTGGAATTCATTTCCATGAACAGCTGCCACAAGCTTCCAGCTTCTTGGACGAAACACTGAGTCATCCTGTCCTGTGCAACTAGTTCCCATGGTCTCATTAAGCTGGTTGGCTCTGGAGAATAGGAGAATGGATTGTGTGCGCCACCTCAGTTCTCGTTTTCCCAATTGACTCGTAGGGTCGACCAGCCTGAGGTGCACCACTGGGGACAGATTGTTTTCTTTGTGGGTCTTCCTGCGTTTCCTGTAACGTGTTCACCATCTGTTGTCCATTTGTTGCTTACTCACCGTGGGTCCATCACTCTGCTGAACATTTTAAGTGGTAGAAAACGTATGCTGTAAACAAACCCAAAAGATGACTCTTAGACTTGTTAGACGATCTTAAAACGTGATAGAAAAATGGGCAAGAGGCATGAGCCAAGCCTTTATAAGAAAGATGTATCACTGGCCTTTAAATGTATGAAGACACGGTTAAAGACATGATCAGCCAATATTCAAGAAGAGTATGGAACTAACCCCGAACCATGTTACGAACATATTAAATCTAACAAAGGTAAGAAAAATCATTCTAAAATTCCCTTGTGAACAGAAACTCAGGCAGAAGTGGCATAGATTTTAGTAATTTCAGAAAGAAACATTAGGATACTTGGAATAAATGTGTTTTGTCTTTTCTAAAAATAAGGAGAGGCATGGAAATCATAAAATAGACCCCATTTGATCTTACAGATATGAAAAACATAGTGCCAGATGTAGCCCATTTTAAGGGCTCCCTGATGGCTCAGATAGTAAAAAAAACATAAATAAATAAACAACAACAACAACAAAAAAATACACCTGCCACATGGGAGACCAGGAATCAATCCCTGGGTTAGGAAGATCCCCTGGAGGGGAGAATGGCATTCTGCTCCAGTATGCTCAACTGGAGAATCCCCATGGACAGAGGAGCCTGGCCAGTCTAGAGTCCATAGGGTCACAAAACTTGGACATGGCTAAACAAAGAAGCACAGCACAGTGCAGCACATTGAATGTTTTTGAGTGAAGTTCAGATAGGGAGGAAAGAGGGAGAAAGGGAAACAAGGCACATGAAAGCAAGGAAAGAAAATCCACTGTTCCTAGTGAGAACAGAGCAACCAGAGATATCCCCCTACAGGACAGCACCCCACATGTCCATCTGAGCACTCTCAGCCGGTTTGAATCAACCATATCCAACTTTGGTCCCACTCCTTCAACCAAACTCATGTGCGGGGTTTACCACTAACAATCTAATAGTCATCACGGTTTCTCCTCATTCAAATCCTGATTCACCCAGAAGTGAAAAAGACAAGTGTGCCGCATTGTTGATCACAGCACTGTTTACAATAACCAGGGCATGGAAGCAACCTAGATGTCCATCAGCAGACAAATGGGTAAGAAAGCTGCGGTACATAGACAAAATGGAATATTGCTCAGCCATTAAAATATAAAAAGAACACATGTGAATCCATTCTAATGAGGTGGATGACACTGGAGCCTACTATACAGAGCGAAGTAAGTCAGAAAGAAAACTGCCAATACACTATTCTCAGGTATATATATATATATATATTGAATTTAGGAAGAGGGAGATGATGACCCCATATGGGAGACAGCAAAAAAGACAAAGATTTACAGAACTGTCTGTGGACTCTGTGGGAGACGGCGAGGGTGGGATGACCTGAGAGAAGAGCATTGAAACATGTATATTATCGTTTGTGAAAGGGATAGCCAGTCCATGTTCGATGCATAAGACAGGGTGCCCAGGACTGGATCACTGGGCTGAACCAGAGGGATTGGATAGGGAGGAAGATGTGAGGGGGAATCAGGACAGGACATAAATGTACTCCCATGGCTGATTCATGTCAATGTACGGCAGAAACCACCACAATATTGTAATGTAAATACCCACCAATTGAGATAAATTAAATAAAATAAAATAGAACCCTTTGATAAAAAGGGCCTAATCAGGATTGACTTTTTGACCTACAAAAACGCCCTTCTTTTCCTTCCTTGCTTCCGTCCTTCCTCCCCCCTGTTTCTTTCCTTTTCTTTCTGATTCTAAAACTGTTAAAGCTTGCTTTCCATGTATAGTTATGACAAAGTCCTGGCTCTATTCCCCATGTTGTACACTGCATCCCTGAACTCATCTTCCACCTAACTATCACTGCGTGCCTCCCACTCCCCCACCTCTGTATTGCCCTGCCCTCGTTCCCTCCCCACTGGTAACCAGTAGATGCTTCTCTATATTTGTGCACCTCCATTATTATCATATTCTCTACTGTGTGGGATGTTTACATTCTATAAGTGATATCATACAGTATTTGTAAATCTCTCTCTGAGGTATTTTACTCAGTATTGTACCTTCGATTTTGCTGCAAATGTCAATGTTTCATTCTTTTGATGGGGCAGCTCCTTTGTATGCCTTTTGAACAAATGGCACCGGCCCCCCACACACGACACAGATCCCCAGCTAAGTGTCCATCTCTGCACTTACCCAGGCAAACTCCAAGTTCTCTTGCTCTCCTCCCATGGGAAGTGTGTCTGTGAGGCTCAGTCTGGAACCAGGTCTTTCACCTCCTTTCTGGCAACCTGGACCTTCTGATCCCATCTCCCATTCCACAGAAGCCATCTCCCTCCCTCACACACTTATTCCTGCCCTGCCCTCTCTGCCCCCTACTATCAGAGAACTCACAGACAAACAGAATTTCACATCAGCTTGATTTTATTTTATTGTCGTTATTAGGGTATGCAGTTGCTCTAATATTCAGCATCTGTATTTTTGGCCAGTACTCAGCGGTCAGTACCACAAGCATTTCTGAGGTGTCTAGCCATGCCCCGAAGTCACTGGCTGTCCACTGGTCCAGCGGGAATGGGAGGGGTCTCCATGGTCTCTGAGACCTGGTCTGTTTCATTCTGATTAGCTGGAAATGCAGGGGTCTCCATGGTCTCTGGGACCTCCTCTGATTCAATCTGCTTACCTGGAATGGCAGAGTCCTCCCTGGTCTCTGGGACCTCCTCTGGTGCACTCTGATTAGCTGGAAATGCAGGGGTCTTCATGGTCTCTGGGACCTCCTCTGGTTCCTTCTGATTACCTGGAATGTCAGGGGTCTGCATGGTCTCTGGGACCTCCTCTGGTTCCTTCTGACTTAGCTGTGCATTCGCCTTGGAACTCTGGCTACAGAGCTTTGAGCATCTGATTTTCTTAACCTTTTTTTGTGGTGGGAGCTTTCAGAGAAGATTTCTTGGGCAGCTTTTCCAGAATGGGATTACTCACCCTCACTGTTACCCTGGCCAGCTGGATCAAACAATACAAGGAGCAAGAATGGCACTGGTTTAGGGAAGAGTGTGAAGACAGGTGGGAACGATGGCTTCAGGAGTAGGGGTGTGGGCAGCGAAGGGTTATGTGCCAGGCAAGGACAGGGGAGGGTGTCTTCTGCGGTGGGGTCGATAGGCAAGAGGAGTTTTGCAGGGTTCAGTTCACCTTGACAGTTTTTTCTGGACCTGAATGGATAGGAGGTCTTCATCTTCTCCTGGGTAACAGGAGGTGGGTGTTCCATAACTACTCTGGAGCCTTGTGGCTTCCCAGTCACCTCAGTCAATTGGAGGACTCACAGTGTTCTGCTCAGAGGCCCTGAGCACCGCTATATGTACCCGTCCCCCTGGAGCCTCACCCTCATGCTTTATGAGGTCAGCAAGTCTCTTTCCCAGACAATGGTGGCCCTGGGTGAGCTTTGACATCACAAAGCCACATCCTGACATGTCTAGCGGAGGATGGGGAGCAACTCAGATGATTTGCTGGGAGAAATGAGGCATTTGTAATGCCCTAAAGTGGCCGCCAAACTCACCTGCCACTCTCACCTCTATGTCAACTCTGATGGGTCACACAGCAGGCAGAGTGCATCTCCTCCAAACCTTGCCCCACAGCCACACTCTTCGGGCAGTCATTCTGTACTCTCTCAGCTTCACCATTATCTAGCTTTTCATATCTTGTCTACACTCCCTCCATGACAACTAGGTTGTGCTTAAGTGTCTGTGGTAGCAAAATAGTTGCTCTTTCGTTCTGCAGTGTAGTCTTAATGCACCCTGAAGCACATTGAATTCTGGGCCAGCCAACAGATCCCTATCCATACCTCCTCCTTGTCTCAGTATTCGCGGAGCTCGCCTCCATTTTCTGGTCTCCAGTCAGAAACCCTTGTCTTCAGGCTTTTAGAATGCAATGAATACACTTGCCGTTGCTCCACATGGAGCTGTGTCTTTTCAAGTCTAGGACTCAGGGTCACCTCACTAGGAGTAGTACCGAGGTTTGGGATTGAACAGGGTGATGGGGACGGGGCAGAGAAATGCAGGTTTCAGGTTGTGCTGGGGGATCCCATGCAGAAAATGCCCAGCTGCGTCTGACTAGTATTCGATGCAAGGGGCGTGGCTTGCCCAGATCTGTGTGAGCCTTGTGTGCAAAGGTCTTCTCAACACGTGCCCTCACAAATCTCTTTGCTCATCTTGATTACCTGCTGGAAGCTCCATTGGAGCTTACCTCACAGCCAAAACCAAGGTGGAATTCATTTCCATGAACAGCTGCCACAAGCTTCCAGCTTCTTGGACGAAACACTGAGTCATCCTGTCCTGTGCAACTAGTTCCCATGGTCTCATTAAGCTAGTTGGCTCTGGAGGAAAGGGGAATGGATTGTGTGCGCCATCACAGTCCTCGTTTTTCCAATTGACTCGTATGGTCAACCAGCCTGAGGTGCACCCCTGGGGACAGTTTGTTTGCTTTGTGGGTCTTACTGCGTTTCTTGTGAAGTGTTCACAACCTGTTGTCCATTTGTTGCTTACTCACCGAGGGTCCATCACACTGCTGAATATTTCAAGTGGTAGAAAATGCATGCTGTAAACAAACCGAAAAGATGACTCTTAGAATTGTTAGAAGATCTTAAAACGTGATAGAAAAATGGGGAAGAGGCATGAGCCAACCCTTTATAAGAAAGATATATCACTGGCCTTTAAATGTATGAAGACATGGTTAAAGACATGATCAGCCAATATTCAAGAAGAGTGTGGAACTAACCCCGAACCATGTTACGAACATATTAAATCTAACAAAGGTAAGAAAAATCATTCTAAAATTCCCTTGTGAGCAGAAACTCAGGCAGAAGTGGCATAGATTTTAGTAATTTCAGAAAGAAACATTAGGATACTTGGAATAAATCTGTTTTGTCTTTTCTAAAAATAAGGAGAGGCATGGAAATATTAAAATAGACCCCATTTGATCTTACAGATATGAAAAACATAGTTCCAGATGTAGCCCATTTTAAGGGTTCCCTGATGGCTCAGAAAGTAAAAATAAATAAATAAATAAACAACAACAAAAAAAAATACACCTGCCACATGGGAGACCAGGAATCAATCCCTGGGTTAGGAAGATCCCCTGGAGGGGGTGAAAATTGATAGGAATCCCAGAATTCCTGTGGTAACTGGAAATGACCCTGGTCTCCCCACTCACATCAAGAGGCATCCCTATTGCCCTGCCAAGTCTCGAGGAGAATACTGATGTGTCCCTCAGAACTAGACAGGTGGCCTGACGTCGCTGAACCAACACGAGTTTTGAAGGGCCATCCCCGCCGTAACTCGAGAACATACCCGCGAATCCCAACACAACTCGAGAAAACCATGAGAATTCCCCCAGGCCGTGAAATGAGGCCCACTTCCCATGCAATGCGTGCAGAGAAAGTCCGTGTTTCCCATCAAACATGAAAGGAGCATTGACTTCCTAGGTGAAACTCCGCAGAGTTCCCAAGAACTCTGTCACAAGTCTAGAGGGACCCTGAATTCAAAACAGCAAGACAAAAGAGGCCTGTGTACCACAAATCAACCCGAGATGAGGCCCGATTCCCCTGCATTTGCTCCAGAGCAATCTTGCATTCTTCATCAAACACGACAAGTGGCTTGACTACTTCTGGAAACTCCAGCGATTCCCCGAGAACACCGTCATAAGTCTAGAGGAACACGGACTTCAGCACAGCAACTCGAGAAAGCTCAGTGTACCCCAAATCATTTCTAGATGAGAGGTGATTCCCTGACTTCGAATCAAGAGGAATGCCAACTTTCCACAAGCCCCTCAAGAGCAGGATTCTCTCCGCTATATGTATGTGAGAGGGACCCTGAATTTGCTGCCTCAATGTGAATGGACATCGATATGACCTGAATCGAAATAAGGCCAGAAATCCCTGCAGTAACTTGAATGCAGGCTCGTCTTTCATCTCACAAGATGAAGGGATGTCTGAATCCCCTGTGGAGACCTTAGGAGAAGCCCTAGTTCCCCGCCTCATCTCGACAGGAGGCCTCACATCCCTTTGACAACTCGAGAGGAACTCGGAGTTCAATGCTTCAAAGGTAGACAATCACTGACTCCGCTTGAAAATTGACAGGAATCCCAGTATCCCTGGGGCAACTTGAAAGGACACTGGCTCTCCCTCCTCACCTTCAGAGGCGTCCCTATTCCCCTGCCGAGGATCGAAGAGAATCCTGAATTGTCCCTCGAAACTAGACAGTAGTCCTGATGTCACTGAACAAACACGAGTTTTGAGGGGCCATCCCCGTCGTCACTCGAGAATATAACCCAAGTTCCCTCCGCAACTCGAGAAACAGCATGAGATTTCCCGCCGATGAGAGATGAGATCAGATTCCCCTGTGTTGCGTGCAGAGCAATTCCGTGTTCCCCATCAAACATGAAAGGAGCCTTGACTTCCTTGATGGAATTCCAGAGAGAACCCAAGAACACTGATACAAGTCTAGAGGGACCCTGACGTCAACGCAGCAACAGAAAAGAGCTTGGTGTACCCCAAATCAACTCGAGATGAGGGCAGATTCACCTACATTGGCTCTAGAGCTATCCGGCATTCCCCATCAAACTCGACAAGTCGCTTGACTTCCTTTAGGCAAGTTCAGTGATTCCCCGAGAACACCGTCCTAAGTATAGACGAATACCACGTTCAGCACAGCAACTAGAAAACAGCTCCATGTACCTCAAAACCTCTCGAGATGAGAGCTGGCTCCCATGCTTTGACTCAGGAGGAATGCCAGCTTTAAACACCACCTAAAGAGGAGGCTTCTCTCAGCTATAGGTACGGGAGAGGGACCCTGAGTTTGCTGCCTCAAGTGGAATGGACACCGTGATGTCCTGACTCGAAATAAGGCCGGATTTCACTGCAGGGACTTGAATGCAGGCTCTTCTTTCATCTCACAAGATGAAGGGATGTCTGAACCCCTGTGAAGACCTAGAGAAAGCCCTAGTTTCCCATCTCATCTCGACAGGAGGCCTCACATCGCTATGACAACACGAGTGGAACACAGAGTTCAATGCTTCAAAGTAGAGGATGACTGACTCGTCTTGAAAATTGACAGGAATGCCAGTATCCCTTGGCAACTTGAAAGGACACTGGGTCTCCAGCCTCATCTCGAGAGGCGTCACTATTGCCTTGCCAAGCCTCGAAGAGAATCCCGCGTTGTCCCTCACAAGTAGACAGGAATCGTGACGTCGCTGCACAAACACGCGTTTTGAGGGGCCATCCCAGTCGTTACTCGTGAATATAACACAGGTTCCCTCTGCAACTCCAGAAAAACATCGAGACATTCCCCTTGCCACGAGATGAGGCCCGATTACCCTCCAAGGCATGCAGAGTAGTCCGTGTTCCCCATCAAACACGAAAGGAACCTTGACTTACTTGATAGAACTCCAGAGAGAACCCAAGAACACTGTCACAAGTCTAGAGGGAGCCTGAGTTCAACGCAGAAACACATAAGAGCCCTGTGTACCGCAAATCCACCCGAGATGAGGCCCGATTCCTCTGCACTGGCTCCAGAGCAATCCTGCATTCCTCATCAAACCGGACAAGTGGCTTGACTTCTTTTAGGTAACTCCAGAGATTCCCCGAGAACACCGTCTCAAGTCTAAAGGAACACCAAGTCAACAGAGCAACTCTAGGAAAGCTTCGTGTGCCCCAAATCATCTCGAGATGAGAGCTGATTTCCTGCCTTCGACTCAAGAGGAATGCCAACTTACCACAAGCCCCTCAAGAGGAGGCTTCTCTCAGCTATAGGTATGTGAGAGGGACCCTGAGTTTGCTGCGTCAAGTGGAATGGACACCGTGATGCCCTGACTCGACATAAGGCCGGATTTCCCTGCAGGGACTTGAATGCAGGCTCTTCTTTCATCTCATGAGATGACTGGATGTCTGAACCCCTGTGAAGACCTTAGAGAAAGCCCTAGTTTCCCAGCTCATCTCGACAGGAGGCCTCACATCCCTTTGACAAGTCGAGAGGAACTCGGAGTTCAATGCTTCAAAGATAGATGATGACTGACTCCGCTTGAAAATTGACAGGAATCCCAGGATCCCTGGGGCAACTTGAAAGGACACTGGCCCTCCCGTCTCACCTCGAGAGTCGTCCCTATTCCCCTGCCAAGGATTGAAGAGAATCCCGAGTTTTCCCTCGAAACTAGACAGGAGTCCTGATGTCACTGAACAAAAACGAGTTTTGAGGGGCCATCCCCGTCGTCACTCAAGAATATAACCCAGGTTCCCTACGCACCTCCAGAAAATACATGAGACTTCCTGCTCGATGAGAGATGAGATCAGATTCCCCTGTGTTGCGTGCAGAGCAATTCCGTGTTCCCCATCAAACAAGAAAGGAGCCTTGACTTCCTTGACGGAATTCCGGAGAGAATCCAAGAACACTGATACAAGTCTAGAGGGACCCTGACGTCAACGCAGCAACAGGAAAGAGCTTGGTGTACCCCAAATCAACTCGAGATGAGGTCAGATTCACCTACATTGGCGGTAGAGCTATCCGGCATTCCCCATCAAACTCGACAAGTCGCTTGACTTCCTTTAGGCAAGTTCAGTGGTTCCCCGAGAACACCGTCCTAAGTATAGACGAACACCACGTTCAGCACAGCAACTAGAAAACAGCTCCGTGTACCTCAAATCCTCTCGAGATGAGAGCTGACTCCCTGGCTTTGACTCAGGAGGAATGCCAGCTTTAAACAACACCTAAAGAGGAGGCTTCTGTCAGCTATAGGTACGGGAGAGGGACCCTGGGTTTGCTGCCTCAAGTGGAATGGACACCGTGATGCCCTGACTCGACATAAGGCCGGATTTCCCTGCAGGGACTTGAATGCAGGCTCTTCTTTCATCTCACAAGATGAAGGGATGGCTGAACCCCTGTGAAGACCCTAGAGAAAGCCCTAGTTTCCCATCTCATCTCAACAGGAGTCCTCACATCCCTTTGACAAAACGAGTGGAACACAGAGTTCAATGCTTCAAAGCAGACGATGACTGACTCGTCTTGAAAATTGACAGCAATCCCAGTATCCCTTTGGCAACTTGAAAGGAAACTGGGTCTCAAGCCTCATCTCTAGATGCATCACCTTGCCCTGTGAAGCCTTCAAGAGAATCCCGTGTTGTCCCTCGCAACTAGACAGGAATCCTGACGTCGCTGCAAAAACACGCGTTTTGAGCGGCCATCCCAGTTGTTACTTAAGAATCCAACACAGGTTACCTCCGAAACTCCAGAAATGCATTGAGACTTTCCCCTCGCCACGAGATGAGGCCCGATTACCCTCCAATGCATGCAGAGTAGTCCGTCTTCCCCATCAAACACGAAAGGAGCCTTGACTTCCTTAATTGAACTACAGAGAGAACCCAAGAACAATGTCACAATTCTAGAGGGAACCTGAGGTCACCGCAGCAACATGAAAGGTCTCCGTGGACCGCAATAAACTGGAGATGAGGCCCAATTCCCCTGTACTGCATGGAGAGCAATTTCGTGTTCCCCATCAAATACGAAAGGAGCCTTCACGTACTTGATAGAACTCCAGAGAGAACCCAAGAACACTGTCCCAAATCTAGAGGGAGCCTGAGTTCAACGGAGCAACACATAAGGGCTCCGTGTACCGCAAATCAACCCGAGATGAGGCCCAATTCCTCTGCAATGGCTCCAGAGCAGTCCTGCATTTCTCATCAAACTGGACAATTGGCTTGCCTTCTTTTTGGCAACTCTAGAGATTTCACGAGAATGCCGTCACAGGTCTAGAGAAACACCAATTTAACAGAGCAGATCGAAGAAAGCTCCGTGTACCCCAAATCATCTCGAAATGAGAGCTGATACCCTGGTTTGATGCACGAGGAATGCCAACCTTCCACAAGCACCCACGTGGATGCTTCTCTCAGCTATATGTATGTGAGAGGGACCCTGAGTTTGCGGCCTCAAGTGGAATGGACTGCGAGATGCCTGACTCGAAATAACTCCGGAATTCCCTGCATGACTTGAATGCAGGCTCGTTCTTCATCTCACAAGATGAAGGGATGTCTGAATCCCCTGTGAAGACCCTAGAGAAAGCCCTAGTTCCCTGCCGCATCTTGACAGGAGTCCTCACATCCTTTTGAAACCTCGAGAGGCACGCGGAGTTAAATGCTTCAAAAGGAGAGGATGGCTGCCTCCTCTTGCAAATTGATAGGAATCCCAGAATTCCTGTGGTAACTGGAAATAACCCTGGCCTACCCACTCACCTCGAGAGGAGTCCCAATTGCTCTGCCAAGCCTCGAGGAGAATACCGATGTGTCCCTCGCAACAAGACAGGGGGCCTGACGTTGCTGAACCAACAAGAGTTTTGAAGGGCCATTCCCGCCATAACTCGAGAACATACCCCAGGTTCCCACCACATCTTGAGAAAATCATGAGAATTCCCCCACGCATTGAGATTAGGCCCCATTCCCCTGCACTGCGTGCAGAGAAAGTCCTTTTTCCCCGTCAAACATGAAAGGAGCATTGACTTCCTAGATGAAACTCCACATAGTCCCCAAGAACTCTGTCACAAGTCTTAGGGAGCCTGAGTTCAATGCAGCAAGGCAAAAGAGTCGCGTGTACCACAAATCAACACTAGATGAGACCCGATTCTCCTGCATTTGCTCCAAAGCAATCTTGCATTCTTTATCAAGCAGGACAAGTGGCTTGACTACATTTGGAAACTACAGAGTTTCCCTAAGAACACTGACATACGTCTAGACGAACACGAACATAACCACACAACTCGAGAAAGCTCAGTGTACCCTAAATCATTTCTAGATGAGAGCTGATTCCCTGCCTTCGAATCAAGAGGAATGCCAACTTTCCACATGCCCCTCAAGAGGAGGCTTCTCTCAGCTATAGGTATGTGAGAGGGACCCTGAATTTGCTGCCTCAATTTGAATGGACACCAATATGCTCTGAATCGAAATAAGGTGGGAATTCCCTGAAGTGACTTGAATGCAGCCTCGTCTTTCATCTCACAAGATATCGGGATGTCTGAATCCCCTATGGAGACCATAGAAAAAGCCCTAGTTCCCCACCTCATTTCGAGAGGAAGCCTCACATCCCTTTGACAATTCGAGAGGTACACGTAGTTCAATGCTTCAAAGGTAGACGATGACTGACTCGTCTTGAAAATTGACAGGAATCCCAGTATCCCTGTCGCAACTTGAAAGGGTGAGCGGGTCTCCCTATTCACATGAGAGGCATCCCTATTGCCTAGCCATGCCTTGAGGAGAATCCCGAAGTCACCCTCGCAACTAGACAGGCGAACTTACGTCGCTGAACAAACAGGAGTTTTGAGGATCCATCCTGTAGTAACTCGAGAATATAACACAGGTTCCCTCCTCAATTCGTAGAAAACCATAAGACTTCCCGCTCGATGAGAGATGACACCACATTCCCCATCTGAGATGAGACCAGATACCCCTGCATTGAGTGTAGAGCACATCCGTGTTCACCCTCAAACACAAAAGGAGCCTTGACTTCCTTAATGGAACTCCAAAGAAAACCCAAGAAAACCCTCACAAGCATAGAAGAACCCTGAGGCCCCCGCAGCAACACGAAAGCACTCCGTGAACTCCAAATCAACTCGAGCTTAGGCCCGATTCCCCTGCATTGTCTCCAGAGCCATCCCGTATTCCCCGACAAACACGACAAGTGGCTTGACTTCCTTTAGGCAACTCTAGAGATTTCACAAGAATACCGTCACACGACTAGAGGAACACCAGATTAGCAAGCAACTCGAGAAAAGCTCCGTGTACACCAAATCATCTCGAGATGAGAGCTGATTCCCTGGTTTGATGCAAGAGGATTGCCAACCTTCCACAAGCACCTCACGAGGAGGCTTCTCTCAGCTATATGTATGTGAGAGGGACCCTGAGTTTGCGGCCTCAAGTGGAATGGACAGCGAGATGCCCTGACTCGAAATAAGGCCGGAATTCCCTGCAGTGACTGGAATGCAGGCTCTTCTTTCATCTCACAAGATGAAGGGATGTCTGAATCCCCTGTGAAGACCCTAGAGAAAGCCCTAGTTCCCTGCCTCATCTCGACAGGAGTCCTCACATCCTTTTGAAACCTCGAGAGGCATGTGGAGATAAATGCTTCAAAAGGAGAGGATGGCTGCCTCCTCTTGAAAATTGATAGGAATCCCAGAATTCCTGTGGTAAATGGAAATGATGCTGGTCTCCCCACTTACATCAAGAGGCATCCCTATTGCCCTGCCAAGCCTCGAGGAGAATACTGATGTGTCCCTCACAACTAGACAGGTGGCCTGACGTCGCTGAACCAACACGAGTTTTGAAGGGCCATCCCCGCTGTAACTCGAGAACATACCCCAGGATCCCAACACAACACGAGAAAACCAGGAGAATTCCCCCACGCCGTGAAATGAGGCCCACTTCCCATGCAATGCGTACAGAGAAAGTCCGTGTTCCCCAGCAAACATGAAAGGAGCATTGACTTCCTAGGTGAAACTTCACAGAGTCCCCAAGAACTCTGTCACAAGTCTAGAGGGACCCTGAGTTCAAACCAGCAAGACGAAAGAGGCCCGTGTACCACAAATCAACCCTAGATGAGGCCCGATTCCCCTGCATTTGCTCCAGAGCAATCTTGCATTCTTCATCACACAGGACAAGTGGCTTGACTACTTTTGGAAACTTCAGAGTTTCCCCGAGAACACCGTCATAAGTCTAGAGGAACACGGACTTCAGCACAGCAACTCGAGAAAGCTCAGAGTACCCCAAATCATTTCAAGATGAGAGCTGATTCCCTGACTTCGAATCAAGAGGAATGCCAACTTTCCACAAGCCCCTCAAGAGCAGGCTTCTCTCAGCTATATCTGTGTGAGAGGGCCCCTGAATTTGCTGCCTCAATGTGAATGGACACCGATATGCCCTGACTCGAAATAAGGCCGGAATTCCCTGCAGTGACTTGAATGCAGGCTCGTCTTTGATCTCACAAGATGAAGGGATGTCTGAATCCCCTGTGCAGACCTTAGGAAAAGCCCTAGTTCCCCGCCTCATCTCGACAGGAGGCCTCACATCCCTTTGACAACTCGAGAGGAACTCGGAGTTCAATGCTTCAAAGGTAGACGATCACTGACTCCGCTTGAAAATTGACAGGAATCCCAGTATCCCTGTGGCAACTTGAAAGGACACTGGCTGTCCTGCCTCACCTCGAGAGGTGTCCCTATTCTCCTGCCAAGGAACGAAGAGAATCCCGAGTTGTCCCTCGAAACTAGACAGGAGTCCTGATGTCACTGAAGAAACACGAGTTTTGAGGCGCTATCCCCGACGTCACTCGAGAAAATAACTCAGGTTCCCTCCGCAACTCGAGAAACATCATGAGACTTCCCGCTCGATGAGAGATGAGATCAGATTCCCCTGTGTTGCGGGCAGAGCAATTCCGTGTTCCCCATCAAACATGAAAGGAGCCTTGACTTCCTTGATGGAATTCCAGAGAGTTTCCAAGAACACTGATACAAGTCTAGAGGGACCCTGACGTCAACGCAGCAACAGGAAAGAGCTTGGTGT
This sequence comes from Cervus canadensis, assembly GCF_019320065.1. Lineage (NCBI taxonomy): Eukaryota > Metazoa > Chordata > Mammalia > Artiodactyla > Cervidae > Cervus > Cervus canadensis. The sequence goes on from NC_057419.1 coordinate 3,878,991, forward strand.
ACCCCAAATGAACTCGAGATGAGGTCAGATTCACCTACATTGGCTCTAGAGCTATCCGGCATTCCCCATCAAACTCAACAAGTGGCTTGACTTCCTTTAGGCAAGTTCAGTGATTCCCCGAAAACACCGTTCTAAGTATAGACGAACACCACGTTCAGCACAGCAACTAGAAAACAGCTCCGTGTACCTCAAATCCTCTCGAGATGAGAGCTGACTCCCTGGCTTTGACTCAGCAGGAATCCCAGCTTTAAACAACACCTAAAGAGCAGGCTTCTCTCAGCTATATGTATGGGAGAGGGACCCTGAGTTTGCTGCCTCAAGTGGAATGGACACCGTGATGCCCTGACTCGAAATAAGGCCGGATTTCCTTGCAGGGACTTGAATGCAGGCTCTTCTTTCATCTCACAAGACTAAGGGATGTCTGAACCCCTGTGAAGACCCTAGAGAAAGCCCTAGTTTCCCACCTCATCTAGACAGTAGGTCTCACATCCCTTTGACAACACGAGTGGAATGCAGAGTTCAGTGCTTCAAAGTAGACGATGACTGACTCGTCTTGAAAATTGACAGGAATGCCAGTATCCCTTTGGCAACTTGAAAGGACACTGGGTCTCCAGCCTCATCTCGAGAGGCGTCACTATTGCCCTGCCAAGCCTCGAAGAGAATCCCGCGTTGTCCCTCACAACTAGACAGGAATCCTGACGTCGCTGCACAAACACGCGTTTTGAGGGGCCATCCCAGCCGTTACTCGAGAATATAACACAGGTTCCCTCCGCAACTCCAGAACAACATTGAGACTTTCCCCTCGCCACGAGATGAGGCCCGATTACCCTCCAATGCATGCAGAATAGTCCGTGTTCCCAATCAAACACAAAAGGATCCTTGACTTCCTTAGTGAAACTACAGAGAGAAACCAAGAACACTGTCACAAGTCTTGAGGGACCCTGAGGTCCCCGCAGCAACATGAAAGGGCTCCATGGACTCCAATTCAACTCGACATGAGGCCCAATTCCCCTGCACTGCATGAAGATCAAGTCCGTGTTCCCCATCAAACACGAAAGGAACCTTGACTTACTTGATAGAACTCCAGAGAGAACCCAAGAACACTGTCACAAGTCTAAAGGGAGCCTGAGTTCAACGCAGAAACACATAAGAGCCCTGTGTACCGCAAATCCACCCGAGATGAGGCCCGATTCCTCTGCACTGGCTCCAGAGCAATCCTGCGTTCCTCATCAAACCAGACAAGTGGCTTGACTTCTTTTAGGCAACTCCAAAGATTCCCCGAGAACACCGTCTCAAGTCTAAAGGAACACCAAGTCAACACAGCAACTCGAGGAAAGCTCCGTGTACCCCAGATCATCTCGAGATGAGACCTGATTCCATGCCTTCGACTCAAGAGGAATGCCAAATTTCCACAAGCCCCTCAAGAGCAGGCTTCTCTCAGCTATAGGTATGTGAGAGGTACCCTGAGTTTGCTGCGTCAAGTGGAATGGTCACCGAGATGCCATGACTCAAAATAAGGCCAGATTTTCCTGCAGTGACATGAATGCAGGCTTGTCTTTCATCTCACAAGATGAAGGGTTGTCTGAACCCCTATGGAGACACTAAAGAAAGCCCTACTTCCCAGCCTCATCTCGACAGTAAGCCTCTCATCCCTTTGAAAATTCAAGAGGAACACAGAGTTCAGTTCTTCAAAAGTAGATGATGACTGACTCCTCTTGAAAATTGACAGGAATCCCAGTATCCCTGCCGCAACTTGGAAAGGACAGTGGGTCTCCCTATTCACATGAGAGGCATCCCTATTGCGTAGCCAGGCCTCGAGGAGAATCCCGAGGTCACGCTCGCAACTAGACAGGCGTCCTGACGTCGCTGAACAAACAGGAGTTTTGAGGATCCATCCTGTTGTAACTCGAGAATACAACCCAGTTTCCCTCCGCAATTCAAAGAAAACCATATGACTTCCCGCTCGATGAGAGATGAGACCAGATTCCCCTGCATTGAGTATAGAGCACATCCGTTTTCCCCATCAACCACAAAAGGAGCCTTGACTTCCTTGATGGAACTCCAAAGAAAACCCAAGAGCACTCTCACAAGTATAGAGGGACCCTGAGGCCCCCGCAGCAACACGAAAGCACTCCGTGTACTCCAAATCAACTCGAGATTAGGCCCGATTCCCCTGCTTTGTCTCCAGGGCCATCCCGTGTTCCCTGGCAAACACTACAAGTGGCTTGACTTCCTTTAGGCAACTCTAGAGATTTCACGAGAATACCGTCGCAAACCTAGAAGGACACCAATTTACCACAGCAACTCGAGAAAAGCACGTGTACCCCAAATCATCTCGAGATGAGAGCTGATTCCCTGGTTTGACACATGAGGAATGTCATCCATCCACAAACACCTCACGAGGAGGGTTCTCTCAGCTATATGTATTTGAGAGGGACCCTGAGTTTGCTGCCTCAAATGGAATGGACAGCGAGATGCCCTGTCTCGAAATAAGGCCGAAATTCCCTGCAGTGACTTGAATACAGGCTCGTCTTTCATCTCACAAGATGAAGGGATGTCTGAATCTCCTGTGAAGACTCTAGAGAAAGCCCTAGTTGCCTGCTCCATCTCGAAAGGAGTCCTCACATCCTTTTGAAACCTCGAGAGGCACACAGAGTTAAATTCTTCAAAAGGAGAGGATCGCTATCTCCTCTTCAAAACTGATAGGAATCCCAAAATTCCTGTGGTAACTGGAAAAGACCCTGGTATCCCCACTCACCTCGAGAGGCGTCCCTATTGCCATGCCAAGCCTCGTGGAGAATACCAATGTGTCCGTCGCAACTAGACAGGTGGTCTGATGTCACTGATCCAACAGGAGTTTTGAAGGGCCATCCCTGCCGTAACTCGAGAACATACCCTAGGTTCCCACCACAACTCGAGAAAACCATGAGAATTCCCCCACGCCATGAGATGAGGCCCAAGTTCCTTGCATTGCATGCAGAGAAAGTCCGTGTTCCCCATCAAACATGAAAGGAGCATTGACTTCCTAGATGAACCTCCACATAGTCCCCAAGAACTCTTTCGCAAGTCTAGAGGGACCCTGATTTCAACGCAACAAGACGAAAGAGGCTCGTGTACCACAAATCAACCTGAGATGAGGCCCGAATCCAATGCATTTGCTCCAGAGCAATCTTCCATTCTTCATCACACAGGACAAGTTGCTTGACTACTTTTGGAAACTCCAGAGTTTCCCCGAGAACACTGTCATACGTCTAGAGGAACACGAATTTCAGCACAGCAATTTGAGAAATCTCAGTGTACCCCAAATCATTTCTAGATGAGAGCTGATTCCCTGCCTTCGACCAAGAGGAATGCCAACTTTCCACATGCCCCTCAAGAGGAGGCTTCTCTCAGCTATAGGTATGTGAGAGGGACCCTGAATTTACTGCCTCAATGTCAATGGACACGGATATGCCCTGAATCGAAATAAGGCCGGAATTCCCTGCAGTGACTTGAATGCAGGCTCGTCTTTCATCTCACAAGATGAAGGGATGTCTGAATCCCCTGTGGAGACCTTAGGAAAAGCCCTAGTTCCCCGCCTCATCTCGACAAGAGGCCACACATCCCTTTGACAACTCGAGAAGAACACGGAGTTCAATGCTTCAATGTTAGACGATGACTTTCTCCGCTTGAAATTTGACATGAATCGCAGCATCCCTGTGGCAACTTGAAAGGACACTGGCTCTCCCGCCTCACCTTGGGAGGCGTCCCTATTCCCCTGGCAAGGATTGAAGAGAATCCCGAGTTGTCCTCGAAACTAGACAGGAGTCCTGATGTCACTGAACAAACACGAGTGTTCAGGGGCCATCCCCATCGTCACACGAGAATATTACCCAGGTCCCTCCGCAACTTGAGAAAAACCATGAGACTTCCTGCTCGATGAGAGATGAGATCAGATTCCCCTGCGTTGCCTGCAGAGCAATTCCCTGTTCCCCATCAAACATGAAAGGAGCCTTGACTTCCTTGATGGAATTCCAGAGAGTTTCCAAGAACACTGATACAAGTCTAGAGGGACCCTGACGTCAACGCAGCAACAGGAAAGAGCTTGGTGTACCCCAAATCAACTCGAGATGAGGTCAGATTCACCTACATTGGCTCTAGAGCTATCCAGCCTTCCGCATCAAACACGACAAGTGGCTTGACTTCCTTTAGGCAAGTTCAGTGATTCCCCGAGAACACCGTCCTAAGTATAGACGAACACCATGTTCAGCACAGCAACTAGAAATTAGCTCTGTGTACCTCAAATCCTCTCGAGATGAGAGCTGACTCCCTGGCTTTGACTCAGGAGGAATGCCAGCTTTAAACAACACCTAAAGAGGAGGCTTCTCTCAGCTATAGGTACGGGAGAGGGACCCTGAGTTTGCTGCCTCAAGTGGAATGGACACCGTGATGCCCTGACTCGAAATAAGGCCAGATTTCCTTGCAGGGACTTGAATGAAGGCTCTTCTTTCATCTCACAAGGTGAAACGATGTCTGAACCCCTTTGAAGACCCTAGAGAAAGCCCCAGTTTCCCGCCTCATCTCGACAGGAGGCCTCACATCCCTTTGACAACACGAGTGGAACGCAGAGTTCAATGCTTCAAAGTAGACGATGACTGACTCGTTTTGAAAATTGACAGGAATCCCAGTATCCCTCTGGCAACTTGAAAGGACACTGGGTCTCCAGCCTCATCTCGAGAGGCGTCACTATTGCCCTGCCAAGCCTCGAAGAGAATCCCGAGTTGTCCCTCACAACTAGACAGGAATCCTGACGTCGCTGCACAAACACGCGTTTTGCGGGCCGTCCCAGTCGTTACTCGTGAATATAACACAGGTTCCCTCCGCAACTCCAGAAAAACATTGAGACTTTCCCCTCGCCACGAAATGAGGCCCAATTACCCTGCGATGCATGCAGAGTAGTCCGTTTTCCCCAGGAAACCCGAAAGGGGCCTTGGCTTCCTTAATGGAACTACAGAGAGAACCCAAGAACAGTGTCACAAGTCTAGAGGGACCCTGAGGTCCCCGCAGCAACATGAAAGGGCTCCCTGGACTCCAAATCAACTCGAGATGAGGCCCAATTCCCCTGCACTGCATGCAGAGCAAGTCCGTGTTCCCCGTCAAACACGAAAGGAGCCTTGACTTACTTGATAGATTTCCAGAGAAAGTTTGACAAATAATGTATGATATCATTTAGAGAATGTAAACATACAGCAAAGTAGAGAATATGATAAAATGGAGGTTCACAGATATAGAGAAGTATCTACTGGTTATCAGCGGGGAGTGAAAGAGGGCGGGGCAATACAGAGGTTGGGGAGTGGGAGTCACACAGTGATAATTAGGTGGAAGATGAGTTCAGGCATGCATTGTAGAACATAGGGAATAGAGGCAGGACTTTATCATCACTATAAATGGATAGCAAGATTTAACAGTTGTGTAATCAGAAAGAAAAGGAAAGAAAGAGGTGGGAGGAAGGAGGGAACAAACGAAGGAAAAGAATGGCGTTTTTGGTGGTCAAAAAGTCAATACAGATTAGGCCCTTTTTATCAAAGGATTCTATTTTATTTTATTTCATTTATTTTAATTGATGCGTATTTACTTTACAATATCGTGGTGGTTTTTGCCATGCAGTGACAACAATAAGCCATGGGAGTACATGTATTGCCTATCCAGATTCCCCCTCACATCTTCCTCCCAATCCAATCCCTCTGGGTCACCCCAGTGAACCAGACCTTGGCACCCTGTCTGGTGCATCCCAGGGATAAAAGGGCTTTTATCCCTTTCATGTATGATAATACACATGTTTCAGTGTTCTTCTCTCAGATCATCCCACCCTTGCCGTCTCCCACAGGGTCCAAAAGACTGTTCTGTAAATCTGTGTCTCTTTTGCTTTCTCCCACAGAGTGTTATCATCTCCATCTTCCTAAATTCAATATATATGCCTTAGTATAGTGTATTGGTGTTTTTCTTTCTGACTTACTTCGCTCTGTATAATAAGCTCTAGTTTCATCCACCTCATTAGAATGGATTCACATGTGTTCTTTTTAATCGCTGAGCAATATTCCACTGTGTCTATGTACCACAGCTTTCTTACCCACTTCTCTGCTGATGGTCATCTAGGTTGCTTCCATGCCCTGGATATTGTAAACAGTGCTGTGATGAACATTGGGGCACATGTGGCTTTTTCACTTCTGGGTGAATCAGGATTTGGATGAGGAGAAACCATGATGACTATTAGCCTATTAGTGGTAAACCCTGCACATGAGTTTGGTTGAAGGAGTGGGAGCAAAGCTGGAGATGGTTGTTTCAAACCGGCTGAGAGTGTTCAGATAAATGTGGTGCTGTCCTGCTGGGGGACATCTCTGGTTGCTCTGTTCTCACCAGCAATGGAGGATTTTCTTCCCTTCCTTTCATTTCCCTTGTTTCCCTTTCTCCCTATTTCCTCCCTACCTGAATTTTTTCACAAACATTCAATGTGCTGCGCTGTGCTGTGCTTCATTGTTCAGCCATGTCCAACTCTTTGTAACCCAATGGACTGTAGCCCGCCAGGGTCCTCTGTCCATGGGGATTCTCCAGGCAAGCATACTGGAGCAGGCTGCATTCCCCCCTCCAGGGGATCTTTCCAACCTAGAGATTGAATACTTGTCTCCCATGTTGCAGGTGGGATTTTTTTTTTTTTTTTTCTCTCTGAGCCATCAGGAAACCCTTAAAATGGGCTTCATCTGACACTATGTTTTTCATAGGTGTAAGATCAAATCAGGTCTATTTTACGATTTCTAAGACTCTTCTTATTTTTAGAACACACAAAACACATTTATTACAAGTATCCTAACGTCTCTGTCTGCAATGTCTAAAATATATGCCACTTCTGGCTGAGTTTCAATTCTCAAGGGAATTTTAGTATGATTTTTCTTAACTTCATTAGACTTAATATGTTCTTAACGTGGTTCAGGTCTAGTTCCATACTCTTCTTTTGAATTGGCTGCTCATGTCTTTAAACATGTCCTCATAAATTTAAAGACCTGTGACACATCTTTCTTATAAAGTGATGGATCATGTCTCTTGACCATTATTCTATCAGGATTTAAGATCTTCTAACAATTCTAAGAGTCATCTTTTGGGTTTGTTTACGGCATGTTTTTCTATCTCTTAAAATGTTCAGCAGTGTAATGGACCCTGGGTGAGGAGCAACAAATGGACAACAGAATGTGAACCCTTCACAGGAAATCCAGGCAGACCCACTAAGCCAACAAACTCTCCCCAGGGGTTGCACCTCAGGCTGGTTGATCCTACGAGTCAATTTGAAAAATAAGGACTGAGGTGGAGCACACAATCCATTCCCCTTTCCTCCAGAGCCAACCAGCTCAAAGAGAGACCATGGGAACTAGATGCACAGGACAGGATGACTCAGTGTTTCGTCCAAGAAGCTCGATGCTTGTGGTAGCTGCTCATGGAAATGAATTCCACCTTGGTTTTGGCTGTGAGGTAAGCTCCAAGGGAGCTTCCAGCAAGAAAACAAGATGAGCAAAGAGATTTGTGAAGGCACGTGTTGAGAAGACCTTTGCACACAAGTGTCACACAGCTCTGGGCAAGCTCCACCCCTTGCTGGGAATACTAATCAGGCGCAAGTGGACATTTCCTGCATGGGATCCCCAAGCTCAACCTGAAACATGCATTTCTCTGCCTCTTCCCCATTACCCTCTTCAAAACGACGCCTGTGTAGTACTCCTAGTGAGGTGACTCTGAGTCCTAGACTTGAAACGAGACAGCTCCATGTGAAGCAAGGGCAAGTGTATTCTCTGCATTCTCACAGACTGAAGACAAGGGTTTCTGACTGGAGACCAGACAAGGGAGACGAGCTCCTGAAACACTGAGACAAGGACGCGGGATAGACTTTTCTGTCGACTGGCCAAGAGTTCAATGGGCTTCAAGGTGCATTAAGACCACATTGCAGGACGAACGAGCAGTGATTCTCACTTTCACAGACACTTAAACACAACCTAGTTGTCATGGAGGGAGTTTAGGCAAGATATGAAAAGTTAGATAATGGTGAAAGCTGAGAGAGAACAGAATGAATGCCCGAGGAGTGTGGCTGTGGGACAAGATTTGGAGGAGATGCACTCTGCCTTCTGTGACCCATCAGAGTTGACATAAAGGTGAGGGTGGCTGGTGTGTTTGGAGGCCTCTTGAGGGCATTACTAATGCCTCATTTCTCCCACAAATCATATGAATTGCTCCCCAACCTCCGCTAGACATGTCAGGATGGGGCTCTGTGATGTCAAAGAACACCCAGGGCCACAATTGGCTGGGGAAGAGACTTGCTGACCTCATAAAGAATGTGGGTGAGGCTCCATGGGGACGGGTATATGTAGGGGTGCTCAGGGGCCCTGGCAGACCACTGTGAGTCCTTCAAATGACTGAGGTGACTGGGAAGCCACAAGGCTCCAGAGTAGTTATGGAACAGCCACCTCCTTTTACCCAGGAGAAGATGAAGACCTCCCATCAATTAGGTCCAGAAAAAAAGTCAAGGTGTACTGAACCCAGCGAAACTCCTCTTGCCCATCAACCCCACCCCAGAAGACACCCTTCCCTTTCCTTGCCTGGCACATAACCCTTCACTGCCCACACCCCTTCTCCTGAAACTATCGTTCCCATCTGTCTTCACACTCTTCCCTAAACCAGTGCCATTCTTTCCCCCTGTCTTGTTTCCTCCAGGTGGTGACTGTAACCGTGAGGGTGAATAATCCCATTCCGGCTAAGCTGCGCAACAAAACTTTTCTGAAAACTCCCACCACAAAAAAGCTTAAGAAAATCAGATTCTCAAAGCTGTGTAGTCAGACTTCCAAGGCGAATGAACAGCTGAATCGGAAGGAACAAGAGGAGGTCCCAGAGACCATGGAGCCCCCTGCCATTCCATATAATCAGAATGAATAAGAGGAGGTCCCAAGACCATTTAGGCCCTGGCATTTCCAGGTAATCAGAATGAAACAGAGGAGGTTCCAGAGACAATGGTGACCCGTGACATTCCAGCTAATCAGAACGAACCAGAGGAAGTCCCAGAGACCATGGAGACCCCTGCATTTCCAGCTAATCAGAATGAAACACAGGATGTACCTAGACAGGAGACCCCTGGCATTCCAGGTAATCAGAAGGAACCAGAGGAGGTCCCAGACACCATGGAGACCCCTGCCATTCCAGCTAACATGAATGAATCAGAGGAGGTCCCAGAGACCATGGAGACCCCTGCATTTCCAGCCAATCAGAATGAACCACAGGAGGTCCCCAGTCGTCCCTGGAGATCCCTGCCATTCCAGCTAATCAGAACGAACCAGAGGAGGTCCCAGAGACCATGGAGACCCCTGGATTCCAGCTGGACCAGTGGACAGCCAGTGACTTTGGAGGATGGCTACAGACTTCAGAAATGCTTGGGGGTCTAGGCGCTGAGTACTAGCCAAAAGTACAGATGCTGAATATTATAGTAACTGCATACACTAATAACGAAAATAAAATAAAATCAAGCTGATGTGAAATTATGTTTGTCTCTGAGATCTCTGATAGTGGGGGGCAGAGAGGGCAGGGAAGGGAAAAGTGTGTGAGAAAGGAGGGAGATGGCTTCTGTGGAGTTGGAGATGGGACCAGAATGTCCAGGTTGCCAGAAAGTAGGGGGAAGAACTGGTTCCAGACTGAGCTACAAAGACACACTTCCCATGGGAGAAGAGGAAGATGACTTGGAGTTTATCTGTGTGAGTGCAGAGATGGACACTTAGCTGGGGAGCTGTGTCGTGTGTGTGGGGGCAGTGCCATTTGTTCAAAAGGCATACAAAGGAGCTGCCCCATCAAAAGAATGGAATATTGACATTTGCAGCAACATGGAGGGTAGAATATTGAGTAAAATATCTCAGACAGAGTTTGACAAATACTGTATAATATCACTTATAGAATGTAAACATACTGCAGAGTAGAGAATATGATAATAATGGAGGTGCACAAATATAGAGAAGCATCTGCTGGTTACCAGCGGGGAGGGGAAGAGGGTGGGGCAATACAGAGTTGTGGGAGTGGGAGGCACGCAGTGATAGTTAGGTGGAAGATGAGCTCAGGGATGCATTGTACAACATGGGGAATAGAGCCAGGACTTTGTCATAACTATAAATGGAAAGCAAGCTTTAACAGTTGTATAATCAGAAAGAAAAGGAAAGAAAGAGGGGGGAGGAAGGAGGGAAGAAAGGAACGAAAAGAAGGGCGTTTTTGGAGGTCAAAAAGTCAATACTCATTAGGCCCATTTTATCAAAGGATTCTATTTTATTTTATTTTATTTTATTTATTTTAATTGGTGGGTATTTACTTTACAACATTGTGGTGGTTTTTGCCATACACTGACATGAATCAGCCATGGGAGTTCATGTATTCCCCATCCTGATTCCCCTTCACATCTTCCTCTCAATCCAATCCTTCTGGGTCAGCCCAGTGTTCCAATCCTGGGCACCATGTCTTATGCATCGAACATGGACTGGATATCCCTTTCACATACGATAATATACATGTTTAAATGGTCTTCTCTCAGATCATCCCACCCTCGCCATCTCCCACAGAGTCCAAAAGACTGTTCTGTAAATCTGTGTCTCTTTTGCTGTCTCCCATATAGGGTTGTCATCTCCATCTTCCTAAATTCAATATATATGCCTTAGTATAGTGTATTGGTGTTTTTCCTTCTGACTTACTTCGCTCTGTATAATAGGCTCCAGTTTCATCCACCTCATTATGGATTCACATGTGTTCTTTTTAATGGCTGAGCAATATTCCACTGTGTCTATGTACCACAGCTTTCTTACCCATTTGTCTGCTGATGGACATATAGGTTGCTTCCATGCCCTGGTTATTGTAAACAGTGCTGTGATGAACATTGGGGCACACGTGTCTTTTTCACTACTGGGTGAATCAGGATTTGAATGAGGAGAAACCTTGAAGACTATTACCCTGTTAGTGTTAAACCCTGCACATGAGTTTGGTTGAAGGAGTGGGGCCAAAGTTGGAGATGGTTGTTTCAAACCGGCTGAGAGTGCTCAGATGAACATGTGGGGTGCTGTCCTGCTGGGGGACATCACTGGTTGCTCTGTTCTCACCAGCAATGGAGGATTTTCTTTCCTTCCTTTCATTTGCCCTGTTTCCCTTTCTCCCTCTTAACTCCCTACCTGAATTTCTTTCACAAACATTCAATGTGCTGCGCTGTGCTGTGCTTTGTTGTTCAGCCATGTCCAACTCTTTGTGACCCCATGGGCTGTAGCCTGCCAGGCTCCTCTGTCCATGGGAATTCTCCAGGAAAGCATACTGGAGCAGGCTGCCATTCCCCTCTGCAGGGGATCTTCCCAACCCAGGGATTGAATCCTGTTCTGCCATGTTGAGGTGGGTTTTTTGGTTTTTTGTTTTTTTTTACTGTCTGAGCCATCAGGAAACCCTTAAAATCGGCTTCATCTGACACTATGTTTTCATATCTGTAAGATCCAATGGGATTTATTTTATGATTTCCAAGACTCTCCTTATTTTTAGAACACACAAAACACATTTATTCCAAGTATCCTAATGACTCTGTCTGCAATTACTAAAATCTATGCCACTTCTGCCTGAGTTTCAGTTCTCAAGGGAATTTTAGTATGATTTGCACCTTCGTTAGATTTAATATGTTCTTAACGTCGTTCGGGGCTAGTGCCATACTCTTCTTGTGAATTGGCTGCTCATGTCTTTAAACATGTCTTCATAAATTTAAAGGCCAGTGATACATCTTTCTTATAAAGTGTTGGCTCCTGCCTCTTGCCCATATTTCTATCAGATTTTAAGATCTTCTAACAATTCTAAGAGTCATCTTTTGGGTTTGTTTACGGCGTGCATTTTCTACCTCTTAAAATGTTCAGCAGTGTGATGGACCCTGGGTGAGTAAGCAAAAAAGGACAACAAGATGTGAACACTTCACAGGAAACCCAGGAAGACCCACGAAGCCAACAAACTGTCCCCAGGGGTGGACCTCAGGCTGGTTGACCCTACGAGTCAATTGGAAAAATGAGGACTGAGGTGGAGCACACAATCCATTCCCCTTTCCTCCAGAGCCAACCAGCTCAATGAGAGACCATGGGAACTAGATGCACAGGACAGGATGACTCAGTGTTTCGTCCAAGAAGCTGGAAGCTTGTGGCAGCTGCTCATGGAAATGAATTCCACCTTGGTTTTGGCTGTGAGGTAAGCTCCAAGGGAGCTTCCAACAAGAAAACAAGATCAGAAAAGAGATTTGTGAGGGCACTTGTTGAGAAGACCTTGCACACAAGGCTCACACAGCTCTGGGCAAGCTCCACCCCTTGCTGGGAATACTAATCAGCCGCAGGTGGGCATTTTCTGCATAGGACGCCCAAGCACAACCTGAAGCATGCATTTCGCTGCTCCTTCCCCATCACCCTGTTCAAACCCAAGCCTGGGTAGTACTCCTAGTGAGGTGACCCTGAGTCCTAGACTTCAAACGAGACAGCTCCGTGTGGAGCGAGCGCAAGTGTATTCACTACATACTCACAGCCTGAAGACAAGGGTTTCCGACTGGAGACCAGAAAACGGAGGAGAGCTCCGGGAACACTGAGACAAGGAGGCCGGATGGAAAGGTTTCTGTCGGCTGGACCAGAATTCAATGGGCTTCAAGGTGCATTAAGACCACATTGCAGGACGAACGAGCAATGACTCTCGCTTCCACAGACACTTAAACACATCCTAGTTGTCATGGAGGGAGTTTAGGCAAGATATGAACAGCTAGATAGTGGTGAAAGCTGAGAGAGGACAAAATGAATGTCTGAGGAGTGTGGCTGTGGGGCAAGGTTTGGAGGAGATGCACTCTGCCTGCTGTGTGACCCATCAGAGTTGACATAGAGGTGAGGGTGACAGGTGAGTTTGGAGGCTTCTTTAAGGCATTACAAATGCCTCATTTCTCCCAGTATATCATCTGCATTGCTCCCCATTCTCCGCTAGACATATCAGGATGGGGCTTTGTGATGTCAAAGCTCACCCAGGGCCACCATTGGCTGGGGAAGAGACTTGCTGACCTCATAAAGCATGAGGGTGAGGCTCCATGGGGACGGATATATATAGGGGTGCTCAGGGGCCCTGAGCAGACCACTGTGAGTCCTCCAAATGACTGAGGTGACTGGGAAGCCACAAGGCTCCAGAGTAGTTATGGAACACCCACCTCCTTTAACCCAGGAGAACATGAAGACCTTCTATCAATTGAGGTCCAGAAAAAATGTCAAGGTGAGCTGAACCCAGCCAAACTTCCCTTGCCCATCGACCCCACTCCAAAAGACACCCTCCCATGTCGTTGCCTGGCACATAACCCTTCTCTGCCCACACACCTTCTCCTGAAGCCATCGTTCCCACCTGTCTTCATACTCTTCCCTAAACCAGTGCCATTCTTTGCTCCCTCTCTTGTTTTCTCCAGGTGGCCTGGGTAACGGTGAGGGTGAAAAATCCCATTCCAGCAAAGCTGCACAAGAAAATTTCTCAGAAAACTTCCACCACAAAAAAGCTTAAGAAAATCAGACGCTCAAAGCTCTGTAGCCAGAGTTCCAAGGTGAATGAACAGCTGAATCACAAGGAACCAGAGGAGGTCCCAGAGACCATGGAGACCCCTGCCATTCCAGCTAATCAGAATGAATCAGAGGAGGTCCCAGAGACCATGGAGACCCCTGCCATTCCAGTTAATCACAATGAACCAGAGGAGGTCCCAGAGACCACGGAGATCCCTGCCAT
>NC_057419.1:3892884-3910489 GCF_019320065.1 Cervus canadensis
GAAATGAATTCCACCTTGGTTTTGGCTGTGAGGTAAGCTCCAAGAGAGCTTACAGCAAGAAAACAAGATGAGCAAAGGGATTTGTAAGGGAACGTATTGAGAAGCCCTTTGCACACAAGGCGCACACAGCTCTGGGCAAGCTCCACCCCTTGCTGGGAATACTAATCAGCCGCAGCGGGGCATTTCCTGCATGGGATCTCCCAGCAAAACCTGAAATATGCATTCCTCTGCCCGTTCACCATCACCCTGTTCAAACCCATGCCTGGGTAATACTCATAGTGAGGTGACCCTGAGTCCTAGACTTGAAACGAGACAGCTCCGTGTGGAGCAAGGGCACGTGTATTCACTGTTTTTTCACAGCCTGAAGACAAGGGTTTCCGACTGGAGACCAGAAGATGGAGGTGAGCTTTGGGAACACTGAGACAAGGAGGCGGGATGGAAAGGTTTCTGTCGGCTGGCCCAGAATTCAATGGGCTGCAAAGTTCATTAAGACCACATTGCAGGAAGAACGAGCAATGATTCTCGCTTCCACAGACACTTAAACACAAACTAGTTGTCATGGAGGGAGTTTAGGCAATATATGAAAAGCTAGATAATGGTGAAAGCTGAGAGAGAACAGAATGAATGCCCGAGGAGTGTGGCTGTGGGGCAAGGTTGGGAGGCGATGCACTCTGCCTGCTGTGTGACCCATCAGAGTTGACACAGAGGTGAGCGTGGCAGGTGAGGTTGGAGGCCTCTTTAGGGCATTACTAATGCCTGATTTCTCCCAGCATATCATCTGGTATGCTCCCCATCCTCTGCTAGACATGTCAGCATGGGGTTTTCTGATGTCAAAGCTCACCCAGGGCCATCAATGGCTGAGCAAGAGACTTGCTGACCTCATAAAGCATGAGGGTTAGGCTCCATGGGAACGGGTATATATAGGGGTTCTCAGGGGTTCTGAGCAGACCACTTTGAGTCCTCCAAATGACTGAGGTGACTGGGAAGCCACAAGGCTCCAGAGTAGTTATGGAACACCCATCTCCTGTTACCCAGGAGAAGATGAAGAACTCCTATCCATTGAGGGCCAGAAAAAAAATGTCAAGGTGAACTGAACCCAGCCCTACTCCTCTTGCCCATTGACCCCACCCCAGAAAACACCCTCCCCTGTCCTTGCCTGGCACATAACCCTTCTCTGCCCATATGCCTTCTCCTGAAGCCATTGTTCCCACTTGTCTTCACACTCTTCCCTATACCCGTGCCATTCTTTCTCCCTGTCTTGTTTTCTCCAGGTGGCCAGGGTAACCGTGAGTTGAATAATCCCATCCCGGCAAAGCTGCCCAAGAAGACTTCTCTGAAAACTCCCACCACAAAAAAGCTTAAGAAAATCAGATGCTCAAAGCTCTGTAGCCAAAGTTCCAGTGCGAATGAACAGCTGAATCCGAAGCAAGAAGAGGAGGTCCCAGAGAGCATGGAGGACCCTGCTCTTCCAGGTAATCAGAAGGAACCAGAGGAGGTTCCAGACACCATGGAGACCTCTGCCATTCCAACTAATCAGATTGAATCAGAGGAGGTCCCAGACCATGGAGACGCCTGCATTTCCAGCAATTCAAATGAATCAGAGGAGGTCCCAGAGACCTTGAATATCCCTACCATTGCAGCTATTCACAATGAATCAGAGGAGTTCCAAGAGACCATGGAGACCCGTGCATTTCTCGCTAATCAGAATGAAAGAGAGGAGGTCCCAGTGACCATGGCGACCCCTGCCAGTCCAGCTAATCAGAACGAACCAGAGGATGTCCTAGAGACCATGGAGACACCTGCCATTGCAGCTGGACTTGTGGAAAGCCATTGACTTCACCGCATGGCTAGGCATCTCAGAAATGCTTGGGGATCTGGCCGCTGAGTACTGACCAAAAGTACAGATGCTGAATCTTATAGCAACTGCATACACTAATATGGAAAATAAAATAAAATCAAGCTGATGTGAAATTATGTTTGTCTCTGAGTTCTCTGATAGTGGGGGCAGATAGGGAAGGGGAGGGATAAGTGTGTAAGGAGGGAGGGAGATGGCTTCTGTGGAGCTGGAGATGGGACCAGAAGGCCCAGGTTGCCAACACGTAGGGGGAAGAATTGGTTCCAGACTGAGCTTCAAAGACACACTTCACATGGGAGAAGAGGAAGAGGACTTGGAGTTTCTCTGTGCGAGTGGAGAGATGGAAACATAGCTGGGGAGCTGTGTGGTAGGGGGCTAGTGCCCCCCCCTCCCTTGTTCAAAAGGCATAGAAAGGAGCTGCCCCATCAAAAGAATGGAATATTAACATTTGTAGCAACATGGAAGGTAGAATATTGAGTAAAATATCACAGACAGAGATTGACAAATACTGTATGATATCACGAATAGAATGTAAACATACCTCAAAGTAGAGAATAGGATAATAATGGAGGTGCACAATTATAGAGAAGCATCTACTGGTTACCAGCAGGGAGGGAAAGAGGGCGGGGCAATACAGAGGTGGGGGATTGGGAGGCACGTAGTGATAATTAGGTGGAAGATGAGCTCAGGGATGCATTGTACAACATGGGGAATAGAGCCAATACTTTGTCATAACTATAAATGGAAAGCAAGCTTTAACAGTTGTGTAATCAGAAAGAAAAGGAAAGAAATGGGGGGGGGGGAGGAAGGAGGGAAGAAATGAAGGAAAAGAAGGGCGTTTTGGGGGGTCAAAAATCAATACTGATTAGTCCCTTTTTATCAAAGGATTCTATTTTATTTTATTTTATTTTATTTTATTTTATTTATTTCAATCGGTGTGTATTTACTTTAAAATATTGTGGTGGCTTTTGCCATTCATTGACATGAATCAGCCATGGGAGTTCATGTATTCCTCGTCCTGATTCCCCCTCACATCTTCCTCCCAATCCAATCCCACTGGGTCAGCCCAGTGAACCAGTCCTGGGCACCCAGTCTTATGCACCGAACATGGACTGGCTATCCCGTTCATATATGATAATATACATGTTTCAGTGCTTTTCTCTCAGATAATGCCACCCTCGCCATCTCCCACGGAGACCAAAAGACTGTTCTGTAAATCCGTGTCTCATTTGTTGTCTCCCATATAGGGTTATCATCTCCCACTTCCTAAATACAATATATATATATGCCTTAGTGTAGTGTATTGGTGTTTTTATTTCTGAATTAATTCGCTCTGTATAATAGGCTCCAGTTTCATCCACCTCATTAGAATGGATTCACATGTGTTCTTCTTAATGGCTGAGCAATATTCCATTGTGTCTATGTACCACAGCTTTCTTACCCATTTGTCTGCTGATGGACATCTAGGTTGCTTCCATGTCCTGGTTATTGTAAACAGTGCTGTGATGAACATTGGGGCACACATGTCTTTTTCACATCTGCATGAATCAGGATTTGAATGAGGAGAATACATGATGACTATTAGCCTGTTAGTGGTAAACCCTGCACCTGAGTTTGGTTGAAGGAGTGCGACCAAACCTGGAGATGGTTGTTTCAAACCGGCTGAGAGTGCTCAGATGGATATGCGGGGTGCTGTCCTGCTGGGGGACATCTCTGGTTGCTCTGTTCTCACCAGCAACGGAGGATTTTCTTTCCTTCCTTTCATTTCCCTTGTTTCCCTTTCTCCCTGTTTCCTCCCTACCTGAATTTATTTCACAAACACTCAATGTGCTGAGCTCTGCCGTGCTTCGTTTTTCAGCCGTGTCCAACTGTTTGGGACCCCATGGACTGTAGCCTTCCAGGCTCCTCTGCCCATGAGGATTCTCCAGGGAAGCATAGTGGAGCAGGCTGCCATTCCCCCCTTCAGTGGATCTTCCCAACTCAGGGATTGAATCCTGGTCTCCCATGTTGCTGGTGGTTTTTTTTTTTTTTTTTTTTTTTTTTTTTTACTCTCTGGGCCATCAGGAAACCCTTAAAATGGGCTTCATCTGACACTATGTTTTTCTGTCTGTAAGATCAATGGGGTCTATTTTCTGATTTCAATTACTCTCCTTATTTTTAGAACACACAAAACACATTTATTCCAAGCATCCTAATGTCTCTGTCTGCAATTACTAATATCGATGCCACTACTCCCTGAGTTTCAGTTCTCAAGGGAATTTTAGTATGATTTTTCTAACCTTCATTAGATTTAATAAGTTCTTAACGTGGTTTGGGGCTACTTCCATGCTCTTCTTGTGAATTGGCTGTAATGTCTTTAAACATGTCTTCATAAATTTAAAGGCCAGTGATACATCCTTCTTATTAAGTGTTGGCTCATGCCTCTTGCCCATTTTTCTATCAGGTTTTAAGATTTTCTAACAATTCTAAAAGTCATCTTTTGGGTTTGTTTATGGTGTGCTTTTTCTACCTCTTAAAATGTTCAGCAGTGTGATGGACCCTGAGTGAGTAAGCAACAAATGGACAACAGGATGTGAACACTTCACAGGAAACCCAGGAAGACCCACTTAGCCAACAAACTGTCCCCAGGGGTGCACCTCAGTCTGGTTGACCCTACGAGTCAATTGGAAAAACGAGGACTGAGGTGGAGCAAACAATCCATTCTCCTTTCTTCCAGAGACAACCAGCTCAAAGAGAGACCATGGGAACTAGATGCACAGGACAGAATGACTCAATGTTTCATCCAAGAAGCTGGAAGCCTGTGGGAGCTGCTCATGGAAATGAATCCCCCCTTCGTTTGGCTGTGAGGTAAGCTCCAAGGGAGCTTCCAGCAGGAAAACAAGATGAGAAAAGAGATTTGTGAGGGCACGTGTTGAGAAGACCTTTGCACACAAGTCTCACACTGATCTAGGCAAGCTCCACCCCTTACTGGGAATACTAATCAGCCACAGGTGGGCATTTCCTACATCGGATCCCCAGCTCAACCTGAAACATACATTTCTCTGCCCCTTCCCCATCACCCGGTTGAAACCCAAGTCTGGGTAGTACTCCTAGTGAGGTGACACTGAGTCCTAGACTTGAAAAGAGACAGCTCCGTGTGTAGCAAGGGCAAGTGTATTCACTGTTTTCTCACAGCCTGAAGAAAAAGGTTTCAGACTGGAGACCAGAAAATGGAGGCGAGCTCCGGGAAAACTGAGTCAAGGAGGCGGGATGGAAAGGTTTCTGTCGGCTGGCCCAGAATTCCATGGGCTTCAAGGTGGATTAAGACCACATTGCAGGACAAACGAGCAATGATTCTCACTTCCACAGACACTTAAACACAAACTAGTTGTCATGGAGGGAGTTTAGGCAAGATATGAAAAGCTAGATAATGGTGAAAGCTGAGAGAGAACAGAATGAATGCCCGAGGAGTGTGGTTGTGGGGCAAGGTTTGGAGGAGATGCACTCTGCCTGCTGTGTGACCCATCAGAGTTGACATAGAGGTGATGGTGGCAGCTGAGTTTGGAGGCCTCTTAAGGGCATTACTAATGCTTCATTTCTCCCAGCAAATGATTTGAATTGCTCCCCATCCTCCGCTAGACATGTCAGAATGGGGCTTTGTGATGTCAAAGCTCACGCAGGGCCACCATTGGCTAGGGAAGAAACTTGTTGACCTCATAAAGCATAAGGGTGAGGCTCCATGAGGACGGGTATATATAGGGGTGCTCAGGGGCTCTAAGCAGACCACTGTGAGTCCTCCAAATGACTGAGGTGACTGGTAAGCCACAAGGCTCCAGAGTAGTTATGGAACACTCACCTCATGTTACCCAGGAGAAGAGGAAGACCTCCTATCTATTGAGGTACAGGAAAAAATGTCAAGATGAACTGAACCCAGCGAAACTCCTCTTGCCCATCGACCCCACCCCAGAAGACACCCTCCCTTTCCTTGCCTGGCACATAACCCAACTCTGCCTACACCCCTTCTCCTGAAGCCACATTCCGTTCTGCCTTCACACTCTTCCCTAAACCAGTGCAATTCTTGCTCCCTGTCTTGTTTTCTCCAGGTGGCCAGTGTAACCCTGAGGGTGAATAATCCCATTCCGGCAAAGCTGCGCAACAAAACTTCTCTGAAAACTCCCACCACAAAAAAGCTTAAGAAAATCAGACGCTCATAGCACTCTAGCCAGAGTTCCAACGCGAATGAAGAGCTGAATCAGAAGGAACCAGAGGAGGTCCCAGAGATGATGGAGACCCCTGCCATTCCAGGTAATCAGAAGGAACCACAGGATGCCCCAGACACCATGGAGACACTTGCCATTCCAACTAATCAGAATGAATCAGAGGAGGTCCCAGAGACCATGGAGACCCCTGCATTTCCAGTTAATCAGAATGAACCAGAGGAGGTCCCAGGACCATGGAAACCCCTGCCATTCCAGCTAAACAGAACGAACCAGAGGAGGTCCCAGAAACCATGGAGACACCTGCCTTTCCAGCTGGACCAGTGGACAGCCAGTGACTTCCGGGCATGGCTAGACACCTCAGAAATGCTTGGGGGTCTGGCCGCTGAGTACTGGCCAAAAGTACAGATGCTGAATCTTATAGCAACTGCATACACTAATAACGAAAATAAAATAAAATCAGGCTGATGTGAAATAATGTTTGTCTCTGAGTTCTCTGATAGTGGAGGCAGAGAGGGCAGGGAAGGGATAAGTGTTTGAGGAGGGAGGGAGATGGCTTCTGTGGAGTTGGAGATGGGACTAGAAGGCCCAGGTTGCCAGAAAATAGGGGGAAGAACTTGTTCCAGACTGAGCTTCAAAGACACACTTTCCTTGGGAGAAGAGGAAGAGGACTTGGAGTTTCTCTGTGCGAATGCAGAGATGGACACTTAGCCTGGGATCTGTGTCTGTGTGGGGGGTGAAGTGCCATTTGTTCAAAAGGCATACAAAGGAGCTGCCCCATCAAAAGAATGGAATATTGACATTTGCAGCAAAATGGAAGGTAGAATATTGAATAAAATAACTCAGAGAGTGATTGACAAATACTGTATGATATCACTTTTAGAATGTAAATATACTGCAAATTAGAAAATATGATAATAATGGAGGTGGATAAATATAGAGAAGCATATACTGGTTGCCAGCAGGGAGGGGAAGAGGGCGGGGCAATATAGAGGTGGGGTAGTGGTAGGCTCGCAGTGATAGGTGGAAGATGAGCTCAGGGATGCATTGTAGAACATGGGGAATAGAGCCAGGACTTTGTCATAACTATAAATGGAAAGCAAGCTTTAACAGTTGTATAATCAGAAAGAAAAGGAAAGAAAGAGGGGGGCGGAAGGAGTAAAGAAAGGAAGGAAAAGAAGGGCGTTTTTGGAGGTCAAAAAGTCAATAATGATTAAGCCCTTTTTATCAAAGGGTTCTATTTTATTTTATTTTATTTATTTTAATTGGTGGGTATTTACTTTATCATATTGTGGTGTTTTTTGCCATACATTAACATGAAACAGCCATGGGAGTACATGTATTCCCCATCCTGATTCCCCCTCACATCTTCCTCCCAATCCAATCCCTCTGGGTCAGCCCAGTGAACCAGTAGTGGGCACCGAGTCTTAAGCATTGAACATGGACTGGCTATACATTTCACATATGATAGTATACTTGTTTCAATGCTTTTCTCTCAGATCGTCCAACCCTCGCCGTCTCCCACAGATTCCAAAAGACTCTTCTGTAAATCCGTGTCTCTTTTGTTGTCTCCCATATAGGGTTATCATCTCCCTCTTCCTAAATTCAATATATATGTCTTAGTATAGTGTCTTGGTGTTTTTCTTTCTGACTTACTTCACTCTGTAATAATAGGCTCCAGTTTCATCCACCTCATTAGAATGAATTCACATGTGTTCCTCTTAAACGGTGAGCAACATTCCACTGTGTCTATGTACCACAGCTTTCTTACCCATTTGTCTGCTGATGGACATCTAGGTTGCGTCCATGCCCTGGTTATTGTAAACAGTGCTGTGATGATCATTGGGGCACACGTGTCATTTAAATTTCTGGGTGAATCTGGATTTGAATGAGGAGAAACCATGATGACTATTAGCCTATTAGTGGTAAACCCTGCACATGAGTTTGGTTGAAGGTGTGGGACCAAAGTTGGAGATCGTTGTTTGAAACCGGCTGAGAGTGTTCAGATGGATATGTGGGGTGCTGTTCTGCTGGGGGACATGTCTGGTTGCTCTGTTCTCACCAGCAACGGACGATTTTCTTTCCTTAATTTCATTTCACTTGTTTCCCTTTCTCCCTCTTTCCTCCGTACCTGAATTTCTTTCACAAAATTTCAATGTGCTGCACTCTGCCGTGCTTCGTTTTTCAGCTGTTTCCAACTCTTCGTGACCCCATGGACTGTAGCCCACCAGGCTCCTCAATCCATGGGGATTCTCCAGGCAATCATACTGGAGCATGCTGTCATTCCCCTTCCAGGGGATCTTCCCAAACCAGGGATTGAATCCTGGTCTCCCATGTTTCAGGTGTTTTTTTTTTTTTTTTTACTATCTGGGCCATCAGGAAACCCTTAAAATGGGCTTCAACGGACACTATCTTTTTAATATCTGTAAGATCAAATGGGGTCTATTTTAGGATTTCTATGACTCTCCTTATTTTTAGAACACACAAAACACATTTATTCCAAGTATCCCCTTGTCTCTGTGCAATTACTAATATCTATGCCACTACTGCCTGAGTTTCAGTTCTCAAGAGAATTTTAGTGTGATTTTTCTTACCTTTGTTAGATTTAATATGTTCATAACGTGGTTCAGGGCTAGTTCCATAATCTTCTTGGGAATTGGCTGCTTATGTCTTTAAACATGTCTTCATAAATTTAAAGGCCAGTGATACATCTTTCTTATAAAGTATTTGCTCGGGCCTCTTGCCCATTTTTCTATCAGGTTTTAAGATCTTCTAACAATTCTAAGAGTCATCTTTTGGGTTTGTTTATGGTGTGCATTTTCTACCTCTTAAAATGCTCAGCAGCGTGATGGACCCTGGGTGAGTAAGCAACAAATGGACAACAGAATGTGAACCCTTCACAGGAAACCCAGGCAGACCCACTAAGCCAACAAACTCTCCCCAGGGGTGCACCTCAGGCTGGTTCACCCTACAAGTCAATTGGAAAAACGAGGACTGAGGTGGAGCACACAATCCATTCCCCTTTCCTCTAAAGCCAACCAGCTTAATGAGAGACCATGGGAACTAGATGCACAGGACAGGATGACTCAGTGTTTCATCCAAAAAGGTGGAAGCTTGTGGCAGCTGCTCATAAAAATGAATTTGACCTTGGTTTTGGCTGTGAGGTAAGCTCCAAGGGAGCTTCCAGCAAGAAAACAAGATGAGCAAAGATATTTGTGAGGGCACGTGTTGAGAAGACCTTTGCACACAAGGCTCACACAGATCTGGGCAAGTTCCACCCTTGCTGGGAATACTAATCAGCCGCAAGTGGGCATTTCCGTCATGCGATCCCCCAGCACAACCTGAAACATACATTTCTCTGCCCCTTCCCATTCACCGTGTTCAAACCCAAGCCTGGGTCGTACTTATAGTGAGGTGACCCTGAGTCCTAGACTTGAAACGAGACAGCTCCGTGTGGAGCAAGGGCAAGTGTATTCACTGCATTCTCACAACCTGAAGACATTGGTTTCCGACTGGAGACCAGAAAATGGAGGCCTGCTCTGGGAACACGAGACAAGGAGGCGGGATGGAAAGATTTCTGTCGGCTGGCCCAGGACTCAATGGGCTTCAAGGTACATTAAGTCCACATTGCAGGACGAACGAGCAATGATTCTCACTTCCACACACTTAAACAAAACCTAGATGTCATGGATGGAGTTTAGGCAAAATATGAAAAGCTAGATAATGGTGAATACTGAGAGAGAACAGAATGAATGCCCAAGGAGTGTGGCTGTGGGGCAAGGTTTGGAATATATGCATTCTGCCTGCTGTGTGACCCATCAGAGTTGACATAGAGGTGACGGTGGCTGGTGAGTTTGGAGGCCTCTTGAGGGCATTACTAATGCTTCATTTCTCACAGCAATTAATCTGAATTGCTCCCCATCCTTCGCTAGACATGTCAGGATGGGCTTTGTGATGTCAAAGCACACCCAGGGTCACCATTGGCTGGGTAAGAGACTTGCTGACCTCATAAATCACGAGAGTGAGGCTCCTTGGGGACGGGTATATATAGGGGTGCTCAGGGCCTTTGAGCAGACCTCTGTGAGTCCTCCAAGTGACTGAGGTGACTGGGAAGTGACAAGGCTCCAGACTTGTTATACGACACCCACCTTCTGTTACCCAGGAGAAGATGAGGACCTCCTATCTATTGAGGTCCAGAGAAAATGTCAAGGTGACTGAACCCAGCCAACCTACTCTTTCCCATCGGCCCCACCTCAGAAGACACACTCCCCTGTCCTTGCCTGACACATGACTCTTCTCTGCCCACACCCCTTCTCAGAAGCCACGTTCCCTCCTGTCTTCACACTCTTCCCTAAACCAGTGTCATTCTTGCTCCCTCTCTTGTTTTCTCCAGGTGGCCAGGGTAACCGTGAGGGTGAATAATCCCATCCCGCAAAACTGCCCAATAAAACTTCTCTGAAAATTCCCACCACAAAAAAACTTAAGAAAATCAGATGCCCAAAGTTCTGTAGCCAGAGTTCCAAGGCGAATGAACAGCTGAATCAGAAGGAACAATAAGAGGTCCCAGAAACCATGGGGACCCCTGCCATTCCAGGTAGTCTGAAGGATCGAGAGGAGGTCCCAGACACCATGGAGACCCCTGCTATTCCAACTAATCAGAATGAATCAGAGCAGGTCCCAGAGACCATGGAGAGCCCTGCATTTCCAGTTAATCAGGATGAACCAGAGAAGGTCCCAGAGACCATGGAGACCAGTGCCATTACAGGTGGACCAGTGGGCAGCCAGTGACTTCGAGGCATGGCTAGACACTTCAGAAATTCTTGGGGGTTGGCAGCTGAGTACTTACCAAAAGTACAGATGCCGAATATTTTAACAACTGCATACACTAATAACGAAAACAAAATAAAATCAAGCTGATGTGAAATTCTGTTTGTCTCTGAGTTCTCTGATTGGGGCGGGGGGGGCAGAGAGGGCAGGGAAGGGATAAGTCTATGAGGAGGGAGGGAGATGGCTTCTGTGTAAATGGAGATGGGACCAGAAGGTCAAGGTTGCCAGAAAGTAGGGGAAAGAACTGGCTTCAGACTGAGCTTCAAAGACACACTTCCCATGGGAGAAGAGGAAGAGGACTTGGAGATTCTCTGTGCGAGTGCAGAGATGGACACTTAGCTGGGGAGCTGTGTCGTGTGTGGGGGGTAGTGCCATTTGTGCAAAAGGCATACAAAGGAGCTGCACCATCAAAAGAAAGGAATATTGACATTTGCAGCAACACGGAACATAGAATACTGAGTAAAATATCTTAGACAGAGATTGACAAATACTGTATGATATCACTTATAGAATGTAAACATACCACAAAGTAGAGAATATGATAATAATGGAGGTGCACAAATATAGAGAAGCATATACTGGTTACCAGCAGGCAGGGGAGGAGGGTGGGGCAATACAGAGGTGGGGGAGTGGAAGGCACGCAGTGATAGTTAAGTGGAAGATGAGCTCAGGGATGCATTGTACAACATGGGGAATAGAGCCAGGACTTTGTCATAACTATAAATGGAAAGCAAGCTTTAACAGTTGTATAATCAGAAAGAAAAAGAAAGAAAGAGGGGGGAAGAAGGAGAGAAGAAATGAAGGAAAAGAAGGGCGTTTTTGGGGGTCAAAAATCAATACTGATTAGTCCCTTTTTATTAAAGGATTCTATTTTATTTTATTTTATTTATTTTAATTGGTGTGTAATTACTTTATCATATTGTGGTGGTTTTTGCCATACTTTGAGATGAACCAGCTGTGGGAGTACATATATTCCCCATCCTGTTTCCCCCTCACATCTTGCTCCCAATCCAATCTCTCTGGGTCAGCCCTGTGAACCAGTCCTGGGCACCCAGTCTTATGCATTGAACATGGACTGGCTATCCCTTTCACATACGATAATATACTTGTTTCAATGCTTTTCTCTCAGATAATGCCACCCTCGCCATCTGCGACAGAGTCCAAAATACTGTTCTGTAAATCCGTGTCTCTTTTGTTGTCTCCCATATAGGGTTATCATCTCCATCTTCATAAATACAATATATATGCCTTAGTATAGTGTATTGGTGTTTTTCGATCTGACTTACTTCGCTCTGTATAATAGGCTCCAGTTTCATCCACCTCATTAGAATGGATTCACATATGTTCTTCTTAATGGCTGAGCAATATTCCATTGTGTCTATGTACCACAGCTTTCTTACCCATTTGTCTGCTGATGGACATCTAGATTGCTTCCATGCCCTGGTTATTGTAAACAGTGCTGTGATGAACATTGGCGCACAGGTGACTTTTTCACTTCTGGGTGAATCTGGATTTGAATGAGGAGAAACCATGATGACTATTAGCCTGTTAGTGGTAAACCCTGCACCTGAGTTTGGTTGAAGAAGTCGGACCAAAGTTGGAGATGGTTGTTTCAAACCGGCTGAGAGTGCTCAGATGGACAGGTGTGGTGTTGTCCTGCAGGGGGACAACTCTGGTTGCTGTGTTCTCAGCAGCAACGGAGGATTTTCTTTCCTTCCTTTCATTTCCCTTGTTTCCCTTTCTCCCTCTTTCCTCCCTACCTGAATTTTTTGCACAAACCTTCCATGTGCTGCACTGTGCTGTGCTTCATTGTTCAGCTATGTCCAAATCTTTGTGACCCCATGGACTGTAGCCTGCCAGGCTCCTCTGTCCATGAGGATTCTCCAGGCAAGCATACTGGAGCAGGCTTCCATTTCCCCCTCAATGGTCTCTTCTCAAACCCAGGGATTGTCTCCCATGTTGGTGGTAGGTTTTTTTGTTTTTTTTGTTTGTTTGTTTGTTTGTTTTTGTTTTTTTGTTTTTTTAATATCTGGGCCATCAGGAAACCCTTAAAATGGGCTTCATCTGACAGGATGTTTTTCATATCTGTACGATTAAATGGGGTTTATTTTAGGATTTCCATGACTCTCCTTATTTTAGAACACACAAAAAACATTTATGCCAAGTGTCCTAATGTCTCTATCTGCAATTACTGAAATCTATGCCACTTCTGCGTGAGTTTAAGTTCTCATGGGAATTTTAGTATGATTTTTCTAACCTTCATTAGATTTAATAAGTTCTTAACGTGGTTCGGGGCTACTTCCATGCTCTTCTTGTGAATTGGTTGGAATGTCTTTAAACATGTTTTCATACATTTAAAGGTCAGTGATACATCTTTCTTATAAAGTGTTGGCTCATGCCTCTTGCCCATTTTTCTATCAGGTTTTAAGATTTTCTAACAATTCTAAAAGTCATCTTTTGGGTTTGTTTATGGCGTGCATTTTCTACCTCTTAAAATGTTCAGCAGTGTGATGGGCCCTGCGTGAGTAAGCAACAAATGGACAACAGGATGTGAACATTTCACAGGAAACCCAGGAAGACACACTTAGCCAACAAACTGTCCCCAGGGGTGCACCTCAGGCTGGTTGACCCTACGAGTCAATTGGAAAAACGAGGACTGAGGTGGAGCAAACAATCCATTCTCCTTTCCTCCAGAGACAACCAGCTCAAAGAGAGACCATGGGAACTAGATGCACAGGACAGAATGACTCAATGTTTCATCCAAGAAGCTGAAAGCTTGTGGGAGCTGCTCATGGAAATGAATTCCCCCTTGGTTTGTCTGTGAGGTAAGCTACAAGGGAGCTTCCAGCAAGAAAACAAGATGAGAAAAGAGATGTGTGAGGGCACGTGTTGAGAAGACCTTTGCACACAAGGCTCACACTGATCTGGGCAAGCTCCACCCCTTACTGGGAATACTAATCAGCCACAGGTGGGCATTTCCTGCATGCTATCCCCCAGCTCATCCGGAAACATGCATTTCTCTGCCCCTTCACCATCACCCTGTTCAAACCCAAGCCTGGGTAGCACTCATAGTGAGGTGACCCAGACTCCTAGACTTGAAACGAGACAGGTCCGTGGGGAGCAAGTGCAAGTGTATTCTCTGCTTTCTCACAGACTGAAGACAAGTGTTTCCGACTGGAGACCAGAAAATGGAGGCGAGCTCCGGGAACACTGAGACAAAGAGGCGGGATGGAAAGGTTTCTGTCGGCTGGCCCAGAATTCCATGGGTTTCAACGTTCATTAAGAGCACATTGCAGGACGAACGAGCAATGATTCTCGCTTCCACAGACACTTAAACACAAACTAGTTTTCATGTAGAGAATTTAGGCAAGATATGAAAAGCTAGATAATGGTGAAAGCTGAGAGAGAACAGAATGAATGCCCGAGGAGTGTGGCTATGGAGCAAGGTTGGGAGGAGATGCACTCTGCCTACTGTGTGACCCATCAGAGTTGACTTAGAGGTGAGAGTGGCAGGTGAGTTTGGAGGCCTCTTGAGGGCATTACTAACACCTTATTTCTCTGAGCAAATCATCTGAATTTCTCCCCATCCTCCGCTAGACGTGTCAGAATGGGGCATTGTGATTTCAAAACTCACCCAGGGCCACCATTGGCTGGGGAACAGACTTGCTGAGCTCATAAAGCATGAGGGTGAGGCTCCATGGGGACGGGTATATATAGGGGTGCGCAGGGGCTCTGAGCAGGCCACTGTGAGTCCTCCAAATGACTGAGGTGACTGGGAAGCCACAAGGCTCCAGAGAAGCTATGGAACACCCACCTCCTGTTAGCCAGAAGATGAAGACCTCCCATCTACTGAGATCCAAAAAAAACTGTCAAGGTGAACTGAACCCAGCCAACCTCCTCTTGCCCATCGACCACACTTCATAAGACACCCTCACCTGTCCTTGCCTGGTGCATAACCCTTCTCTGCCGACACCCCTTCTCCTGAAGCCAGGTTCCCTCCTGTCTTCACACACTTCCCTAAACCAGTGCCATTCTTGCTCCCTGTCTTGTTTTCTCCAGGTGGCCAGGGTAACCATGAGGGTGAATAATCCCATTCCTACAAAGCTGCCCAGGAAAACTTCTCTGAAAACTCCCACCACAAAAAGCTTAAGAAAATCAGATGCTCAAAACTCTGTAGCCATAGTTCCAAGGCGAATGAACAGCTGAATCAGAAGGAAACACAGGAGGTCCCAGAGACCATGGAGACCCCTGCCATTCCAGGTAATCAGAAGGATCCAGAGGAGGTCCCAGACACCATGGAGACCCCCAGCATTCCAGCTAATCAGAACGAACCAGAGGAGGTCCCAGAGACCATGGAGACCCCTGCCATTCCAGCTGGAACAGTGGACAGCCAGTGACCTCGGGGCATGGCTAGACACCTCAGAAATGCTTGGGGGTCTGGCCGCTGATTACTGGCCAAAAGTACAGATGCTGAATATTATAGCAACTGCACACACTAATAACGAATATAAAATGAAATCAATCTAATGTGAAATTATGTTTGTCTCTGAGTTCTCTGATAGTGGGGGGCAGAGAGGGCAGGGAAGGGGTAAGTGTGTGAGGAGAGAGGGAGATGGCTTCTGTGGAGTTGGAGATGGGCCCAGATGGTCAGGTTGCCAGAAAGTAGGGGGAAGAACTGGTTTCAGACTGAGCTTCAAAGACACACTTCGCATGGGAGAAGAGGAAGAGGACTTGGAGTTTCTCTGTGGGAGTGCAGAGATGGACACTTAGCTGGGGAGCTGTGTGGTGTGTGCGGGGGCACATCCATTTTTTCTAAAGGCATACAAGGAACTACCCCATCAAAAGAATGGAATATTGACATTTGCATCAACATGGAAGTTAGAATATTGAGTAAAATACCTCCGACACTGATTGACAAAAACTGTATGATATCACTTAGAGTCTAAACATACCACAAAGTAGAGAATATGATAATAACAGAGGTGCACAAATATAGAGAAGCATGTACAGGTTACCAGAGCGGAGGGGAAGAAGGCAGGGCAATAAAGAGGTGGGGGAGTGGGACGCAAGCTGAGATAGTTAGGTGGAAGATGAACTCAGGGATATATTGTACAACACGGGGAATAGAGCCAGGAATTTGTCATAACTATAAAAGGAAAGCAAGCTTTAACAGCTGTATAATCAGAAAGAAAAGGAAAGAAAGAGCGGGGCGGAAGGAGGGAAGAAAGGAAGGAAAAGAAGGCCGTTTCTGGAGGTCAAAAAGTCAATACTGCTTAGGCCCTTCTTATCAAAGGATTCTTGTTTATATTATTTTATTTATTTCAATTGGTGGGTATTTAGTTTACAATATTGTGGTGGTGTTTGCCATACGTTGACAATAATCAGCCATGGGAGTATATGTATTTCCCATCCTGATTCCCCCTCACATCTTCCTCCCAATCCAATCCCTCTGGGTCAGCCCAGTGAACCAGTCCTGGGCACCCTGTCTTATGCATCAAACTTGGGCTGGCTATCCCTTTCACATATGATAATATACATGTTTCAAAGCTCTTCTCTCAGATCATCCCACCCTCGCCATTTCCCACAGAGTCCAAAAGACTGTACTCTAAATCTGTGTCACTTTTGCTGTCTCCCATATAGGGTTATCATCTCCATCTTCCTAACTTCAGTATATATGCCTAACTATAGTGTATTGGTGTTTTTCTTTCTTTCTTACTTCGCTCTGTATAATAGGCTCCAGTTTCATCCACCTCAGTAGAATGGATTCACATGTTTTCTTCTTAATGCCTGAGCAATATTCTATTGTGTCTGTGTACCCCAGCATTCTTACTCATTTTTCTGCTGATGGACATCTAGGTTGCTTCCATGCCCTGGTTATTGTAAACAGTGCTGTGATGAACACTGGGACACACGTGTCTTTTTCACCTCTGGGTGAATCAGGATTTGAATGAGAAAACATGATGACTATTAGCCTGTTAGTGGTAAACCCTGCACATGGGTTTGGTTGAAGGGGTGGGGCCAAATTTGGAGATGGTTGTTTCAAACGGGCTGAGACTGCTCAGATGACATGTGTGGTGCTGTCCTGCTGGGGGACATCTCTGGTTGCTCTATTCTCACCAGCAATGGAGGATATTCTTTCCTTCCTTTCATTTCCCTTGTTTCCCTTTCTCCCACTTTCCTCCCTACCTAATTTCTTTCACAAACATTCAATGTGCTGCACTGTGCACTGCTTTATTGTTCAGCCATGTCCAACAATTTGTGACCCCATGGACTGTAGCCCGCCAGGCTCCTCACTCCATGGGGATTCTCCAGGCAAGCATACTGGAGCAGGCTGCAATTCCCACCTCCAGGGGACCTTCACCACCCAGGGATTGAATCCTGGTCTCCCATGTTGTAGGTGGTTTTTTTTGTTGTTGTTGTTGGTTTTTTTTTGTTTGTTTGTTTGTTTGTTTTTTTACTATCTGAGCCATCAGGAAACCCTTAAAATCGGCTTCATGTGACACTATGTTTTTCATATCTGTACGATCAAATGGGGTCTATTTTAGGATTTCCATGACTCTCCTTATTTTGAGAACACACAAAACACATTTATTCCAAGTATCCTATTGTCTCTGTCTGCAATTATTTAAATCTATGCCACTTCTGCCTGAGTTTCAGCTCTCAAGGGAATTTTAGTATGATTTTTCTTACCTTTGTTGGATTTAATATGTTCCTAACGTGGTTCGGG